>NW_028222985.1:0-17500 GCF_056783735.1 Eptatretus burgeri
AACACCTCAACTCCACATTATGAAAAACACAAATCAACATCATTAAAAACACCTCAGATCCACATAATTAAAAACACCTCAACTCCACATTATTAAAAGCACCTCAACTCCACATTATTAAAAACACCTCAACTCCACATTATTAAAAACACCTCAACTCCACATTATTAAAAACACCTCAACTCCACATTATTAAAAACACCTCAACTCCACATTATTAAACACACCTCAACTCCACATTATTAAATACACCTCACTTCCACAGTATTAAAAACACCTCCCCACCACATTGTTAATAAAAACACCTCCCTTCAACATTATTCATAAAAACACCTCATTTCCACATCTTTAAAAACACCTCAACTCCACATGATTAAAAACACCTCAACTCCACATAATTAAAAACACCTCAACTCCACATGATTAAAAACACCTCAACTCCACATGATTAAAAACACCTCAACTCCACATTATTAAAAACACCTCAACTCCACATTATTAAAAACACCTCAACTCCACATTTTTAAACAGAAGTCAACATCATTAAAAACACCTCAACTCCACATTATTAAAAACACCTCAACTCCACATTATTAAAAACTCCTCAACTCCGCGTTATTAAAAACACCTCAACTCCACGTTATTAAAAACACCTCAACTCCACGTTATTAAAAACACCTCAACTCCACATTATTAAAAACACCTCAACTCCACATTATTAAAAACACCTCAACTCCACATTATTAAAAACACCTCAACTCCACATTATTAAAAACACCTCAACTCCACATTATTAAAAACACCTCAACTCCACATTATTAAAACATCTCAACTCCACATTATTAAAAACACCTCAACTCCACATTATTAAAAACACCTCAACTCCACATTATTAAAAACACCTCAACTCCACATTATTAAAAACACCTCAACTCCACATTATTAAAAACATCTCAACTCCACATTATTAAAAACACCTCAACTCCACATTATTAAAAACACCTCAACTCCACATTATTAAAAACACCTCAACTCCACATCATTAAAAACACCTCAACTCCACGTTATTAAAAACACCTCAACTCCATATTATTAAAAACACCTCAACTCCACATTATGAAAAACACAAATCAACATCATTAAAAACACCTCAACTCCACATTATTAAATCCACCTCAACTCCACATTATTAAAAACACAAATGAACATCATTAAAAACACCTCAACATCATTAAAAACACCTCAACATCATTAAAAACACCTCAACATCATTAAAAACACCTCAACATCATTAAAAACACCTCCACATCATTAAAAACACCTCAACTCCACATTTTTAAACACAAGTCAACATCATTAAAAACACCTCAACTCCACATCATTAAAAACACCTCAACTCCACATTATTAAACGCACCTCAACTCCACATTATTAAACGCACCTCAACTCCACATTATTAAACGCACCTCAACTCCACATTATTAAACACCTCAACTCCACATTATTAAACGCACCTCAACTCCACATTATTAAACGCACCTCAACTCCACATTATTAAACGCACCTCAACTCCACATTATTAAACGCACCTCAACTCCACATTATTAAACGCACCTCAACTCCACATTATTAAACGCACCTCAACTCCACATTATTAAACGCACCTCGACTCCACATTATTAAACGCACCTCAACTCCACATTATTAAACGCACCTCAACTCCACATTATTAAACGCACCTCAACTCCACATTATTAAACGCACCTCAACTCCACATTATTAAACGCACCTCAACTCCACATTATTAAACGCACCTCAACTCCACATTATTAAACGCACCTCAACTCCACATTATTAAAAACACCTCAACTCCACATTAGTAAAAACACCTCAACTCCACATTATTAAAAACACCTCAACTCCACATTATTAAAAACACCTCAACTCCACATTATTAAAAACACCTCAACTCCACATTATTAAAAACACCTCAACTCCACATTATTAAAAACACCTCAACTCCACATTATTAAAAACACCTCAACTCCACATTATTAAAAACACCTCAACTCCACATTATTAAAAACACCTCAACTCCACATTATTGAAAACACCTCAACTCCACATTATTAAACACACCTCAACTCCACATTATTAAATACACCTCACTTCCACAGGATTAAAAACACCTCCCCACCACATTGGTAATAAAAACACCTCCCTTCAACATTATTCATAAAAACACCTCATTTCCACATCTTTAAAAACACCTCAACTCCACATGATTAAAAACACCTCAACTCCACATAATTAAAAACACCTCAACTCCACATGATTAAAAACACCTCAACTCCACATGATTAAAAACACCTCAACTCCACATTATTAAAAACACCTCAACTCCACATTTTTAAACAGAAGTCAACATCATTAAAAACACCTCAACTCCACATTATTAAAAACACCTCAACTCCACATTATTAAAAACACCTCAACTCCACATTATTAAAAACACCTCAACTCCACGTTATTAAAAACACCTCAACTCCACGTTATTAAAAACACCTCAACTCCACATTATTAAAAACACCTCAACTCCACATTATTAAAAACACCTCAACTCCACATTATTAAAAACACCTCAACTCCACATTATTAAAAACACCTCAACTCCACATTATTAAAAACACCTCAACTCCACATTATTAAAAACATCTCAACTCCACATTATTAAAAACACCTCAACTCCACATTATTAAAAACACCTCAACTCCACATTATTAAAAACACCTCAACTCCACATTATTAAAAACACCTCAACTCCACATTATTAAAAACATCTCAACTCCACATTATTAAAAACACCTCAACTCCACATTATTAAAAACACCTCAACTCCACATTATTAAAAACACCTCAACTCCACATTATTAAAAACACCTCAACTCCACATCATTAAAAACACCTCAACTCCACGTTATTAAAAACACCTCAACTCCATATTATTAAAAACACCTCAACTCCACATTATGAAAAACACAAATCAACATCATTAAAAACACCTCAACTCCACATTATTAAATCCACCTCAACTCCACATTATTAAAAACACAAATGAACATCATTAAAAACACCTCAACATCATTAAAAACACCTCAACATCATTAAAAACACCTCCACATCATTAAAAACACCTCAACTCCACATTTTTAAACACAAGTCAACATCATTAAAAACACCTCAACTCCACATCATTAAAAACACCTCAACTCCACATCATTAAAAACACCTCAACTCCACATTATTAAACGCACCTCAACTCCACATTATTAAACGCACCTCAACTCCACATTATTAAACGCACCTCAACTCCACATTATTAAACGCACCTCAACTCCACATTATTAAACGCACCTCAACTCCACATTATTAAACGCACCTCAACTCCACATTATTAAACGCACCTCAACTCCCACATTATTAAACGCACCTCAACTCCCACATTATTAAACGCACCTCAACTCCACATTATTAATCGCACCTCAACTCCACATTATTAAACGCACCTCAACTCCACATTATTAAACGCACCTCAACTCCACATTATTAAACGCACCTCAACTCCACATTATTAAACGCACCTCAACTCCACATTATTAAACGCACCTCAACTCCACATTATTAAACGCACCTCAACTCCCACATTATTAAACACACCTCAACTCCACATTATTAAACGCGCCTCAAGTCCACATTATTAAACGCACCTCACCTCCACATTATTAAACGCACCTCAGCTGCACATTATTAAACGCACCTCAGCGCCACATTATTAAACGGACCTCAACTCCACATTATTAAAAACACCTCAACTCCACATGAGTAAAAACACCTCAACTCCACATTATTAAAAACACCTCAACTCCACATTATTAAAAACACCTCAACTCCACATTATTAAAAACACCTCAACTCCACATTATTAAAAACACCTCAACTCCACATTATTAAACACAACTCAACATCATAAAATGCACCTCAACTCCACATTATTAAACACACCTCAACTCCACATTATTAAATACACCTCACTTCCACAGTATTAAAAACACCTCCCCACCACAATGTTAATAAAAACACCTCCCTTCAACATTATTAATAAAAACACCTCATTTCCACATCTTTAAAAACACCTCAACTCCACATTATTAAAAACACCTCAACTCCACATTATTAAAAACACCTCAACTCCACATTATTAAACACAACTCAACATCATAAAATGCACCTCAACTCCACATTATTAAACACACCTCAACTCCACATTATTAAATACACCTCACTTCCACAGTATTAAAAACACCTCCCCACCACATTGTTAATAAAAACACCTCCCTTCAACATTATTAATAAAAACACCTCATTTCCACATCTTTAAAAACACCTCAACTCCACATCTTTAAAAACACCTCAACTCCACATTATTAAAAACACCTCAACTCCACATTATTAAAAACACCTCAACTCCACATTATTAAAAACACCTCAACTCCACATTATTAAAAACACCTCAACTCCACATTATTAAAAACACCTCAACTCCACATTATTAAAAACACCTCAACTCCACATTATTAAAAACACCTCAACTCCACATTATTAAAAACACCTCAACTCCACATTATTAAAAACACCTCAACTGCACATTATTAAAAACACCTCAACTCCACATAATTAAAAACACCTCAACTGCAGATTATTAAATGCACCTCAACTCCACATGATGAAATACACCTCAACTCCACATTATTAAAAACACCTCAACTCCACATTATTGAAAACACCTCAACTCCACATTATTAAAAACACCTCAACTCCACATTATTAAATGCACCTCAACTCCACATTATGAAATACACCTCAACTCCACATCATGAAATACACCTCAACTCCACATTATTAAAAACACCTCAACTCCACATTATTAAAAACACCTCAACTCCACATTATTAAAAACACCTCAACTCCACATTATTTAAAACACCTCAACACCACATAATTAAAAACACCTCAACTCCACATCATTAAAAACACCTCAAGTCCACATTATTAAAAACACCTCAAGTCCACATTATTAAAAACACCTCAAGTCCACATTATTAAAAACACCTCAACTCCACATTATTAAATACACCTCAACTCCACATTATTAAAAACACCTCAACTCCACATTATTAAACACAACTCAACATCATAAAATGCACCTCAACTCCACATTATTAAACACACCTCAACTCCACATTATTAAATACACCTCACTTCCACAGTATTAAAAACACCTCCCCACCACATTGTTAATAAAAACACCTCCCTTCAACATTATTCATAAAAACACCTCATTTCCACATCTTTAAAAACACCTCAACTCCACATGATTAAAAACACCTCAACTCCACATAATTAAAAACACCTCAACTCCACATAATTAAAAACACCTCAACTCCACATGATTAAAAACACCTCAACTCCACATGATTAAAAACACCTCAAATCCACATTATTAAAAACATCTCAACTCCACATTATTAAAAACACCTCAACTCCACATTTTTAAACAGAAGTCAACATCATCAAAAACACCTCAACTCCACATTATTAAAAACACCTCAACTCCACATTATTAAAAACACCTCAACTCCACATTATTAAAACACCTCAACTCCACATTATTAAAAACACCTCAACTCCACATTATTAAAAACACCTCAACTCCACGTTATTAAAAACACCTCAACTCCACGTTATTAAAAACACCTCAACTCCACGTTATTAAAAACACCTCAACTCCACGTTATTAAAAACGTCCCAACTCCACATTATTAAAAACACGTCAACTTCACATTATTAAAAACACAAATGAACATCATTAAAAACACCTCAACTCCACGTCATTAAAAACACCTCAACTCCACATTATTAAAAACACCTCAACTCCACATTATTAAATCCACCTCAACTCCACATTATTAAATCCACCTCAACTCCACATTATTAAATCCACCTCAACTCTACATTATTAAATCCACCTCAACTCCACATTATTAAATCCACCTCAACTCCATATTATTGAAAACACCTCAACTCCATATTATTAAAAACACCTCAACTCCACATTATTAAAAACACCTCAACTCCACATTATTAAAAACACCTCAACTCCACATTATTAAAAACACCTCAACTCCACATTATTAAAAACACCTCAACTCCACATTACTAAAAACACCTCAACTCATTATTAAAAACACCTCAACTCCACGTTATTAAAAACACCTCAACTCCACGTTATTAAAAACACCTCAACTCCACGTTATTAAAAACACCTCAACTCCACATTATTAAAAACACCTCAACTCCACATTATTAAAAACACAAATGAACATCATTAAAAACACCTCAACTCCACGTCATTAAAAACACCTCAACTCCACATTATTAAAAACACCTCAACTCCACATTATTAAATCCACCTCAACTCCACATTATTAAATCCACCTCAACTCCACATTATTAAATCCACCTCAACTCCATATTATTGAAAACACCTCAACTCCATATTGTTAAAAACACCTCAACTCCATATTATTAAAAACACCTCAACTCCATATTATTAAAAACACCTCAACTCCATATTATTAAAAACACCTCAACTCCATATTATTAAAAACACCTCAACTCCATATTATTAAAAACACCTCAACTCCACATTATTAAAAACACCTCAACTCCACATTATTAAAAACACCTCAACTCCACATTATTAAAAACACCTCAACTCCACATTATTAAAAACACCTCAACTCCACATAATTAAAAACACCTCAACTCCACATAATTAAAAACACCTCAACTCCACATTATTAAAAACACCTCAACTCCACATTATTAAATACACCTCAACTCCACATTATTAAATACACCTCAACTCCACATTATTAAAAACACCTCAACTCCACATTATTAAAAACACCTCAACTCCACATTATTAAAAACACCTCAACTCCACATTATTAAAAACACCTCAACTCCACATTATTAAAAACACCTCAACTCCACATTATTAAAAACACCTCAACTCCATATTATTAAAAACACCTCAACTCCACATTATAAAAAACACAAATCAGCATCATTAAAAAAAAATCAACTCCACACTATTAAAAACATCTCAACTCCACATTATTAAAAACACCTCAACTCCACATTATTAAATCCACCTCAACTCCACATTTTTAAAAACACAAATGAACATCATTAAAAACACCTCAACATCATTAAAACACCTCAACATCATTAAAAACACCTCATCATTAAAAACACCTCAACATCATTAAAAACACCTCAACATCATTAAAAACACCTCCACATCATTAAAAACACCTCCACATCATTAAAAACACCTCAAGTCCACATTTTTAAACACAAGTCAACATCATTAAAAACACCTCAACTCCACATCATTAAAAACACCTCCACATCATGAAAAACACCTCAACTCCACATTATTAAAAACACCTCAACTCCATATTATTAAAAACACCTCAACTCCATATTATTAAAAACACCTCAACTCCATATTATTAAAAACACCTCAACTCCACATTATTAAAAACACAAATGAACATCATTAAAAACACCTCAACTCCACATCATTAAAAACACCTCAACTCCACATCATTAAAAACACCTCAACTCCACATCATTAAAAACACCTCAACTCCACATTATTAAACGCACCTCAACTCCACATTATTAAACGCACCTCAACTCCACATTATTAAACGCACCTCAACTCCACATTATTAAACGCACCTCAACTCCACATTATTAAACGCACCTCAACTCCACATTATTAAACGCACCTCAACTCCACATTATTAAAAACACCTCAACTCCACATTATTAAAAACACCTCAACTCCACATTATTAAAAACACCTCAACTCCACATTATTAAAAACACCTCAACTCCACATTATTAAAACACCTCAACTACACATTATTAAAAACACTTCAACTCCACATTATTAAAAACACCTCAACTCCACATAATTAAAAACACCTCAACTCCACATTATTAAAAACACCTCAACTCCACATTATTAAAAACACCTCAACTCCACATTATTAAAAACACCTCAACTCCACATTATTAAAAACACCTCAACTCCACATTATTAAAAACACCTCAACTCCACATTATTAAAAACACAAATGAACATCATTAAAAACACCTCAACTCCACATTATTAAAAACACCTCAACTCCACATTATTAAAAACACAAATGAACATCATTAAAAACACCTCAACTCCACATCATTAAAAACACCTCAACTCCACATTATTAAATCCACCTCAACTCCACATTATTAAATCCACCTCAACTCCACATTATTAAAAACACCTCAACTCCACATTATTAAAAACACCTCAACTCCACATTATTAAAAACACCTCAACTCCACATTATTAAAAATACCTCAACTCCACATTATTAAAAATACCTCAACTCCACATTATTAAAAACACCTCAACTCCACATTATTAAAAACACCTCAACTCCACATTATTAAAAGCACCTCAACTCCACATTATTAAAAACACCTCAACTCCACATTATTAAAAACACAAATGAACATCATTAAAAACACCTCAACTCCACATTATTAAAAACACCTCAACTCCACATTATTAAAAACACCTCAACTCCACATTATTAAAAACACCTCAACTCCACATTATTAAAAACACCTCAACTCCACATTATTAAAAGCACCTCAACTCCACATTATTAAAAACACCTCAACTCCACATTACTAAAACCACAAATGAACATCATTAAATACCCCTCAACTCCACATTATTAAAAACCCCTCATCTCCACATTATTAAAAACACAAATGAACCTCATTAAAAACACCTCAACTCCACATTATTAAAAACACCTCAACTCCACATTATTAAAAACACCTCAACTCCACATTATTAAAAACACCTCAACTCCACATTATTAAAAACACCTCAACTCCACATTATTAAAAACACCTCAACTCCACATTATTAAAAACACCTCAACTCCACATTATTAAAAATACCTCAACTCCACATTATTAAAAACACCTCAACTCCACATTATTAAAAACACCTCAACTCCACATTATTAAAAGCACCTCAACTCCACATTATTAAACGCACCTCAACTCCACATTATTAAACACACCTCAACTCCACATTATTAAATCCACCTCAACTCCACATTATTAATACACCTCAACTCCACATTATTAATACACCTCAACTCCAAATTATTAATACACCTCAACTCCACGTTATTAAAAACACCTCAACTCCACGTTATTAAAAACACCTCAACTCCACGTTATTAAAAACACCCCAACTCCATATTATTAAAAACACCTCAACTCCACATTATGAAAAACACAAATCAACATCATTAAAAACACCTCAACTCCACATTATTAAAAACTCCTCAACTCCACATTATTAATACACCTCAACTCCACATTATTAAAAACACCTCAACTCCACATTATTAAAAACACCTCAACTCCACATTATTAAAAACACCTCAACTCCACATTATTAAAAACACAAATGAACATCATTAAAAACACCTCAAATCCACATTATTAAAAACACCTCAAATCCACATTATTAAAAACACCTCAAATCCACATTATTAAAAACACCTCAACTCCACATTATTAAAAACACCTCAACTCCACATTATTAAAAACACCTCAACTCCACATTATTAAAAACACCTCAACTCCACATTATTAAAAACACCTCAACTCCACATTATTAAAAACACCTCAACTCCACATTATTAAAAACACCTCAACTCCACATTATTAAAAACACCTCAACTCCACATTATTAAAAACACCTCAACTCCACATTATTAAAAACACCTCAACTCCACATTATTAAAAACACCTCAACTCCACATTATTAAAAACACCTCAACTCCACATTATTAAAAACACCTCAACTCCACATTATTAAAAACACCTCAACTCCACATTATTAAAAACACCTCACCTCCACATTATTAAAAACACCTCAACGCCACATTATTAAAAACACCTCAACTCCACATTATTAAAAACACCTCAACTCCATATTATTAAAAACACCTCAACTCCATATTATTGAAAACACCTCAACTCCATATTATTGAAAACACCTCAACTCCACATTATTAAAAACACCTCAACTCCACATTATTAAAAACACCTCAACTCCACATTATTAAAAACACCTCAACTCCACATTATTAAAAACACCTCAACTCCACATTATTAAAAACACCTCAACTCCACATTATTAAAAACACCTCAACTCCACATTATTAAAAACACCTCAACTCCACATTATTAAAACCACCTCAACTCCACATTATTAAAACCACCTCAACTCCACATTATTAAAACCACCTCAACTCCACATTATTAAAACCACCTCAACTCCACATTATTAAAAACACAAATGAACATCATAAAAACACCTCAACTCCACATTATTAAAAACACCTCAATTCCACATTATTAAAAATACCTCAACTCCACATTATTAAAAATACCTTAACGCAACATTATTAAAAACACCACAACGCAACATTATTAAAAACACCTCAACTCCACATTATTAAAAACACCTCAACTCCACATTATTAAAAACACCTCAACTCCACATTATTAAAAACACCTCAACTCCACATTATTAAAAACACCTCAACTCCACATTATTAAAAACACCTCAACTCCACATTATTAAAAACACCTCAACTCCACATTATTAAAAACACCTCAACACCACATTATTAAAAACACCTCAACACCACATTATTAAAAACACCTCAACTCCACATTATTAAAAACACCTCAACTCCACATTATTAAAAACACCTCAACTCCACATTATTAAAAACACCTCAACTCCACATTATTAAAAACACCTCAACTCCACATTATTAAAAACACAAATGAACATCATAAAAACACCTCAACTCCACATTATTAAAAACACCTCAACTCCACATTATTAAAAACAACTCCACTCCACATTAATAAAAACACCTCAGCTACACATTATTAAAAACACCTCAACTGCACATTATTAAAAACACCTCAACTCCACATTATTAAAAACACCTCAACTGCACATTATTAAAAACACCTCAACTCCACATTATTAAAAACACCTCAACTCCACATTATTAAAAACACCTCAACTCCACATTATTAAAAACACCTCAACTCCACATTATTAAAAACACCTCAACTCCACATTATTAAAAACACCTCAACTCCACATTATTAAAAACACCTCAACTCCACATTATTAAAAACACCTCAACTCCACATTATTAAAAACACCTCAACTCCACATTATTAAAAACACCTCAACTCCACATGATTAAAAACACCTCAACTCCACATGATTAAAAACACCTCAACTCCACATGATTAAAAACACCTCAACTCCACATGATTAAAAACACCTCAACTCCACATGATTAAAAACACCTCAACTCCACATGATTAAAAACACCTCAACTCTACGTTATTAAAAACACCTCAACTCCACGTTATTAAAAACACCTCAACTCCACGTTATTAAAAACACCTCAACTCCACGTTATTAAAAACACCTCAACTCCACATTATTAAAAAACACCTCAACTCCACGTTATTAAAAACACCTCAACTCCACATTATTAAAAACACCTCAACTCCACATTATTAAAAACACCTCAACTCCACATTATTAAAAACACCTCAACTCCACATTATTAAAAACACCTCAACTCCACATTATTAAAAACACCTCAACTCCACATTATTAAAAACACCTCAACTCCACATTATTAAAAGCACCTCAACTCCACATTATTAAAAGCACCTCAACTCCACATTATTAAACGCACCTCAACTCCACATTATTAAACGCACCTCAACTCCACATTATTAAATCCACCTCAACTCCACATTATTAATACACCTCAACTCCACATTATTAATACACCTCAACTCCAAATTATTAAATACACCTCAACTCCACGTTATTAAAAACACCTCAACTCCATATTATTAAAAACACCTCAACTCCACATTATGAAAAACACAAATCAACATCATTAAAAACACCTCAACTCCACATTATTAAAAACGCCTCAACTCCACATTATTAATACACCTCAACTCCACATTATTAAAAACACCTCAACTCCACATTATTAAAAACACCTCAACTCCACATTATTAAAAACACAAATGAACATCATTAAAAACACCTCAACTCCACATTATTAAAAACACCTCAAATCCACATTATTAAAAACACCTCAAATCCACATTATTAAAAACACCTCAACTCCACATTATTAAAAACACCTCAACTCCACATTATTAAAAACACCTCAACTCCACATTATTAAAAACACCTCAACTCCACATTATTAAAAACACCTCAACTCCACATTATTAAAAACACCTCAACTCCACATTATTAAAAACACCTCAACTCCACATTATTAAAAACACCTCAACTCCACATTATTAAAAACACCTCAACTCCACATTATTAAAAACACCTCAACTCCACATTATTAAAAACACCTCAACTCCACATTATTAAAAACACCTCAACTCCACATTATTAAAAACACAAATGAACATCATAAAAACACCTCAACTCCACATTATTAAAAACCCCTCAGCTCCACATTATTAAAAACAACTCAACTCCACATTATTAAAAACACCTCAACTCCACATTATTAAAAACACCTCAACTCCACATTATTAAAAACATCTCAACTCCACGTTATTAGAAACAAGTCAACTCCACATTATTAAAAACACCTCAACTCCACATTATTAAAAACACCTCAACTCCACATTATTAAAAACACCTCAACTCCACATTATTAAAAACACCTCAACTCCACATTATTAAAAACACCTCAACTCCACATTATTAAAAACACCTCAACTCCACATTATTAAAAACACCTCAACTCCACATTATTAAAAACACCTCAACTCCACATTATTAAAAACACCTCAACTCCACATTATTAAAAACACCTCAACTCCACATTATTAAAAACACCTCAACTCCACATTATTAAAAACACCTCAACTCCACATTATTAAAAACACCTCAACTCCACATTATTAAAAACACCTCAACTCCACATTATTAAAAACACCTCAACTCCACATTATTAAAAACACCTCAACTCCACATTATTAAAAACACCTCAACTCCACATTATTAAAAACACCTCAACTCCACATTATTAAAAACACAAATCAACATCATTAAAAACACCTCAACATCATTAAAAAACCTCAACTCCACATTATTAAAAAACCTCAACTCCACATTATTAAAAGCACCTCAACTCCACATTATTAAAAGCACGTCAACTCCACATTATTAAAAGCACGTCAACTCCACATTATTAAAAACACCTCAACTCCACATTATTAAAAACACAAATGAACATCATTAAAAACACCTCAACATCATTAAAAACACCTCAACATCATTAAAAACACCTCAACATCATTAAAAACACCTCAACATCATTAAAAACACCTCAACTCCTCATCATTAAAAACACCTCAACTCCACATTATTAAAAACACCTCAACTCCACATTATTAAAAACACCTCAACTCCACATTATTAAAAACACCTCAACTCCACATTATTAAAAACACCTCAACTCCACATTATTAAAAACACCTCAACTCCATATTATTAAAAACACCTCAACTCCACATTATTAAAAACACCTCAACTCCACATTATTAAAAACACCTCAACTCCACATTATTAAAAACACCTCAACTCCACATTATTAAAAACACCTCAACTCCACATTATTAAAAACACCTCAACTCCACATTATTAAAAACACCTCAACTCCACATTATTAAAAACACCTCAACTCCACATTATTAAAAACACCTCAACTCCACATTATTAAAAACACCTCAACTCCACATTATTAAAAACACCTCAACTCCACATTATTAAAAACACCTCAACTCCACCTTATTAAAAACACCTCAACTCCACCTTATTAAAAACACCGCAACACCACATGATTAAAAACACCTCAACTCCACATTATTAAAAACACCTCAACTCCACATTATTAAAAACACCTCAACTCCACATTATTAAAAACACCTCAACTCCACATTATTAAAGACACCTCAACTCCACATTATTAAAAACACCTCAACTCCACATTATTAAAAACAACTCAACTCCACATTATTAAAAACACCTCAACTCCACATTATTAAAAACACCTCAACTCCACATTATTAAAAACACCTCAACTCCACATTATTAAAAACACCTCAACTCCACATTATTAAAAACACCTCAACTCCACATTATTAAAAACACCTCAACTCCACATTATTAAAAACACCTCAACTCCACATTATTAAAAACACCTCAACTCCACATTATTAAAAACACCTCAGCTCCAGATTATTAAAAACACCTCAACTCCACATTATTAAAAACACCTCAACTCCACATTATTAAAAACACCTCAACTCCACATTATTAAAAACACCTCAACTCCACATTATTAAAAACACCTCAACTCCACATTATTAAAAACACCTCAACTCCACATTATTAAAAACACCTCAACTCCACATAATTAAAAACACCTCAACTCCACATAATTAAAAACACCTCAACTCCACATAATTAAAAACACCTCAACTCCACATAATTAAAAACACCTCAACTCCACATTATTAAAAACACCTCAACTCCACATTATTAAAAACACCTCAACTCCACATTATTAAAAACACCTCAACTCCACATAATTAAAAACACCTCAACTCCACATAATTAAAAACACCTCAACTCCACATAATTAAAAACACCTCAACTCCACATAATTAAAAACACCTCAACTCCACATAATTAAAAACACCTCAACATCATTAAAAACACCTCAACATCATTAAAAACACCTCAACTCCACATAATTAAAAACACCTCAACTCCACATAATTAAAAACACCTCAACTCCACATAATTAAAAACACCTCAACTCCACATTATTAAAAACACCTCAACTCCACATTATTAAAAACACCTCAACTCCACATTATTAAAAACACCTCAACTCCACATTATTAAAAACACCTCAACTCCACATTATTAAAAACACCTCAACTCCACATTATTAAAAACACCTCAACTCCACATTATTAAAAACACCTCAACTCCACATTATTAAAAACACCTCAACTCCACATTATTAAAAACACCTCAACTCCACATTATTAAAAAACCTCAACTCCACATTATTAAAAACACCTCAACTCCACATTATTAAAAACACCTCAACTCCACATTATTAAAAACACCTCAACTCCACACTATTAAAAACACAAATGACCAACATTAAAAACACCCCAACACCATTAAAAACACCTCAACATCATTAAAAACACCTCAACATCATTAAAAACACCTCAACATCATTAAAAACACCTCAACATCATTAAAAACACCTCAACTCCACATTATTAAATCCACCTCAACTCCACATTATTAATACACCTCAACTCCAAATTATTAATACACCTCAACTCCAAATTATTAATACACCTCAACTCCACATTATTAAAAACACCTCAACTCCACGTTATTAAAAACACCTCAACTCCATATTATTAAAAACACCTCAACTCCACATTATGAAAAACACAAATCAACATCATTAAAAACACCTCAACTCCACATTATTAAAAACACCTCAACTCCACATTATTAATACACCTCAACTCCACATTATTAAAAACACCTAAACTCCACATTATTAAAAACACCTAAACTCCACATTATTAAAAACACCTCAAATCCACATTATTAAAAACACCTCAACTCCACATTATTAAAAACACCTCAACTCCACATTATTAAAAACACCTCAACTCCACATTATTAAAAGCACCTCAACTCCACATTATTAAACGCACCTCAACTCCACATTATTAAAAACACCTCAACTCCACATTATTAAAAACACCTCAACTCCACATTATTAAAAGCACCTCAACTCCACATTATTAAAAGCACCTCAACTCCACATTATTAAACGCACCTCAACTCCACATTATTAAACGCACCTCAACTCCACATTATTAAACGCACCTCAACTCCACATTATTAAACGCACCTCAACTCCACATTATTAAACGCACCTCAACTCCACATTATTAAACGCACCTCAACTCCACATTATTAAACGCACCTCAACTCCACATTATTAAACGCACCTCAACTCCACATTATTAAACGCACCTCAACTCCACATTATTAAACGCACCTCAACTCCACATTATTAAACGCACCTCAACTCCACATTATTAAACGCACCTCAACTCCACATTATTAAACGCACCTCAACTCCACATTATTAAACGCACCTCAACTCCACATTATTAAACGCACCTCAACTCCACATTATTAAACGCACCTCAACTCCACATTATTAAACGCACCTCAACTCCACATTATTAAACGCACCTCAACTCCACATTATTAAACGCACCTCAACTCCACATTATTAAAAGCACCTCAACTCCACATTATTAAAAACACCTCAACTCCACATTATTAAAAACACCTCAACTCCACATTATTAAAAACCCTCAACTCCACATTATTAAAAAACCTCAACTCCACATTATTAAAAAACCTCAACTCCACATTATTAAAAGCCCTCAACTCCACATTATTAAAAACACCTCAACTCCACATTATTAAAAACACCTCACCTCCACATTATTAAAAACACCTCAACTCCACATTAATAAAAACACCTCAACTGCACATTATTAAAACTACCTCAACCCCACATTATTAAAAGCAACTCAACTCCACATTATGAAAAGCAACTCAACTCCACATTATTAAAAACACCTCAACTCCACATTATTAAAAACACCTCAACTCCACATTATTAAAAACACCTCAACTCCACATTATTAAAAACACCTCAACTCCACATTATTAAAAGCACCTCAACTCCACATTATTAAACGCACCTCAACTCCACATTATTAAACGCACCTCAACTCCACATTATTAATACACCTCAACTCCACATTATTAAACGCACCTCAACTCCACATTATTAATACACCTCAACTCCACATTATTAATACACCTCAACTCCACATTATTAATACACCTCAACTCCACATTATTAATGCACCTCAACTCCACATTATTAATGCACCTCAACTCCACATTATTAATGCACCTCAACTCCACATTATTAATGCACCTCAACTCCACATTATTAAAAACACCTCAACATCATTAAAAACACCTCAACTCCTCATCATTAAA
>NW_028222985.1:20000-22000 GCF_056783735.1 Eptatretus burgeri
AAGACGAAGCGAAGCGGGAGAACAGTTCAACAATAAAGCACATTTATTCGCGGCACACGGGAAGCACACAAATACAATTCCACCAAATGCACACAAAAAAAGAAAACACTTCCATTTACACAAAAAGCAAATATAAAAGTGAAAACACAGTGCAGAGCTAATACCGACTACCGAGCACACGGCAACACTTATACAATTCTACTTCACAGACGGCGCCGACAATACATACCCAAAACCAAGGAAAGAATATCCCCAAGAATGGGGCAGGCCTGAGGCCGAGACCGGGTCGGGCCTACCCGTCTGGTGATGAGACGCGGAGCGGCGATGGCCCCGCAACCCGCGGGCCTCGTGGACAGTGCCTGGTAGGGGGTGGGAACGGGGCCCCCTTGGTCGCACTATCTCAGCGCGGGGGGAAACAGGAGGGGGTTGCTGATGCTCGGGGTATAGAGGATCTTTATTATCCCTGGTGTGCGTCTCCACCTCGGCCAGGTCGCGCTGCCGGCCTCCCTCGGGCGTGCAGCTCCTGGCACCGACGCGAGCACCCCCTCGTCCGGCTCTCTTCAGCTTCTCCAGCCACTGCAGGCTTCGGGCTCCAGTCTTCCACACTCGTCCCCTCCGTTCCGACTCCTTCTCGTTCTCGACTCCTTCTCGTTCTCGTTTGCGACTCTCTTCTGACTGACGAACACCATCCTTTTATCCCCCCGTAACTTCGCCTTTGACCCCCTCCCTTTGACCTTTCACCTCGCTCCCCATTGGCCCGAGAAAAAGTGGGCGTGAAGGCTTTTTGATCCACAAATTTGCATATATCGATCGCCCTGGGGCGGGCCAGATCGCCCCTCGCTCACCGATTGGACGGCAAAAAGTGGGCGTGTGTCGTTTTTGATCCGTTTTTGAAGCAGAAAATCCGTGATTTTGTACACGCTGTTCGACGCGCGTTCTGCATGAGTCCAACACCGGTACCCACAGCGGGGCAAGAACGGTGGCGATGCTACGGTGGCGAGGTGTGACGGGAAGGTCGTGGCGGTTGTGGTGAAGCGGTGGTTGTGGTTGGTGGTTGATGTTGTGGTTGTGATCATGGCGGTTGGTCCAAAATAAAGATAGTGAAAGAAAAACGGCTATCCTGAAGAGTCGCAGCACGTATAAATGACATGTATTCCCACTAGACAACGGGTTTGGGCCTAACTACACATGTACTTACCGAGATACCTCACCTAAGGGACCTGAATGGTGGTTTGCGAATCTGGTAACCACAACAATATATATATATATATATATATATATATATATATATATATATATATATATATATATATATATATATATATATACATATATATATCGGGCGTATAAAAAGTCTTTGGTATGACTTGGAGAGGGTCACAATAAAACTGCTAACTTCCCACACTCAGAGCGGACACCAACAATCACACCACTGAATCGGTTAAATATTTGAAATAACAGTGGAATCAAAAGGTGGATGAGATAAAAGTGGTGATGAATGAGTAAAACAAAAGTGGGGAGGGAAAGGCTGCTGAAACAGGAGGAAACAATTTGGACTTGAGGAGTCATAAACAAATGAAGATGGAAGAGCAAGTTCTACAAATTGTTATGATATTTGGGTTATCTCAGCAGTGGCTGCTTTCCTCCGATTGCTCACCATACGGATTGTTATTGACATGCGTCCCAATGAGTTCCAATGTTTGGTCTAAGAGCTGCTCCAGGGGTTCCAAACTGAGGACGAGACGACCAGCCTCTGGGCGGAGTACAAGGGCCTTGCCAACTGCTTGGGCCACGGCCATGTTGTGCCAAATATACTGCCTGGGCGAGCTGCAGGCAGGCACCCAGCCTGAAACCAAATGGCAACCACATGTTAGTGCTGGATCGGGTAGGCAAAGGATACTCCGTTTTATTCATAAACTGGAAGAGCACTTGGTAGAGCACATTCCTCCACCACGCAATGCCTCATCCAGTGGAACATATTGGGCCCAATAACTTTTTGA
>NW_028222986.1:0-21994 GCF_056783735.1 Eptatretus burgeri
TTACTTGATTCTGAATTACAAGAAAAGAATAAAAGAGATGTAAAGGGAGGGGGGGGGGTTGGGGGGGGGGAGGGAGGGGAGGGGTAGGTGGGGTCGCTCCCCCAATGACCCATCACCCCCCCTCATCCCATCCCTCCCTCCCCATGTGTGTGTGTGGGGAAGGGTGGGGGAGTAGGGATGAGGGAGGTGTGGTGGAGTCAAAGGTGGGGGCGCACAGGGGGGATGAGGGGGGGGGTGGGGCTTGTGTGGGCGGGGCTTGTGTGGGCCGGGGCTTCGGTGGGGGCTTGTGTGGGTAGGGTGTGTGTGTGGGAGGGGCTTGTGTGTGGGCGGGGTGTGTGTGGGTGGGGCTTGTGTGGGCAGGGGTTTATGTGGGGTGGAGCTTGTGTGGGAGGGGTTTATGTGTGTGTGGAGTTTTTGTGTGGAGGCTTGTGTGAGGCTTCAGGAGCTTATGTGGGAGGGGTTTATGTGGAGGCAGGGTTTATATGGGCAGGGGTTTATGTGGGTGGAGCTTGTGTGGGAGGGGTGTGTAGATGATGTGGATGAGGCTTATGTGGATAAATGGATGGGTGGAGAGATGGGGGGATGGGTGGATGAGTGGAGCTTGTGTGGATGGGTGGATAATTTTTTTAATTAGACAAATAAACATGTTGTGTGTGTGGGGAACCTAATTAACTAATCCACCCCTAATGTATGTGAATATGATGAATATGGGTGGAGCTTGTGTGTGGGGTTTTTGTGTGTGTGGAGCTTGTGTGGAGTTTTTGTGCCCTTTGTGGAGGGTTATTGTGGAGCTTGTGTGTGGGGTTTGTGTGTGGGCGGGGGCTTCGGTGGGAGGGGCGTGTGTGGGCGGAGTCAAAAAGGGGCGGAGTCAAAAATTTCAATTTATTGGAGCTTGTGGGGGGGTGTGTGGTGGGGTTTGTGTGGGGTTTGTGTGGGCGGGGCTTGTGTGGGCGGGGGCTTGTGGGGGTGGAGCCAAAAGAGCGGAGTCAAAAAATTTCAATTTATCTTTGTCTTTTGTAATTCCTGTGAATAAAATGAACCTAAAATCTCTTCCCCTTCCAAATCATATATCTTATAAGTCCAAGGAACCGTATCTATTACATCAACAATTTTAAAAAGCTCGTTGGTCCATCTTTTCGTATAACCTTTTTCAAAATGAGATTTCCACCTATATATTCTAACGATATCACCAACTTTGAACTTAGGTTTTCTGACATTAATCTCTTTTTCATATTTTAATTTTGTAAATGTTTCTGATGGCTTCATATTTGTTGACGTGTGAATCGTGTCATTGTACTTATCCACAATATCTTGAATAAAAGATGACCATTGTTGTGAACCGAGTTGTGTGAATTTTTTATATAGTCTCTCTCTTTTAAGGTACGATTAAAACGTTCAACAACAACTGCCTTCCCTTCATTAAAGGTACTGTATAATGTAATACTGTTATTTTTAGAAAATTCATAAAATGTCTTGTTATAAAACTCCCTACCCTCATCAGTCCACAATTTTTTTAGGTTTTCTCTTACTTTTATTAAATATCTGTTGGAAGGCTAACATAAGAGTATTACCTGTTTTGTTTTTAATGGTACAACCCACGCATATCTACTCCTCAAATCAATAACGGTTAAAGCATACTTGTACCCCTTATCATTATTGAGTTCAATCAAATCAGCAGACCAGATATAATCTACTTCCTTGGAATAAACTTTCCTTCTCTGAAACTTTGTGAATATTGGTTTATGTAATTCATCAGCTAATTGCTCTTCAGTCTTAATGGCATCATTAGAGCCTATAAGTTTTTGAATTTCCAAGTCCAAGTTTCAATTTAGCACTGATCATCTTCTTCACAATGAACCGATCAACTTTTTTCTCTCAAGGTTGGATTTTGTATCAGAGACAAATTATACAACATTTCTCTATCGGCTTCATGCTTTTCTTCCAACGTTGTGGTATTCCCATAATCAATATCGTGTCTCATGCACACTTCATCAACTCTATTGATAGGCTTACTCCAGGATTTAGGATTGTCTGCCTCATCTAATCTTTTATCCAAGTTTGTGCCTGGGCCACAGAAAGAATACCCTGGAAGATGTAATTCCCCTGGTATTCCAGTAGTTGTAAATTTACTTCCTGATAAAAACTTTTGGATATCTCCTCCTAGTTTGTGTTGGGAGATAAATTGATTTTTTTGAACCACACACCGAACATATACCTTTTTGTATAACCCTGTTATTTTTACTTTTAATATATGAAATATTTTTAGTATTAGTTTTCTTTTTACATTTGAGACAATAACTCATTTATTTATGAGAAAAATTCCTGCAGAGTGCAAAAACCTTTTTAGTTTCCAACATGCACATTTGAATCTTGATTTTTAAAACATAAAGAATCCTTAGAAATGCCTTCACTCTCTCCTCCATTTATTTAAGAAAAAAAATGAAAAACTTGAATTAAAATCCATATCTTGTCGATGCCAATAGTCTTGCCGAAAGTATTGCAAATAGACTTGTCAATTCTTTCTTTTCCTCCTCGGTGGGTTGAGTTATTTTCTGTAATACCCTTAATCTTTTTTTAATCTCACTGGTTTCCATATTTTGATATTTATTTTGTCTCGCTCTTTCCTCCCTCTCCTCCTTCTCTCTCTTCTCTTTTTCCTCCTTCTCTTTCTTCTCCCTCTCCTCCCTCTCCTTCTCTTTCTTCTCCCTCTCCTCCCTCTCTCTCTTCTCTCTCTCCTCCCTCTCTCTCTTCTCTCTTTCCTCCCTCTCTCTCTTCTCCCTCTCCTCCTTCTCTCTCTTCTCTTTTTCCTCCTTCTCTTTCTTCTCCCTCTTCTCCTTTTCCTCCTCTTCCCTCTCTTCTTCAACTCCTTCCTCATCCCTTACTATCCTTGAATCGCTTACACCCCATAGAATATTATACATATATTCATCAGGATTTCTTGTTATTCCTGTATCCAAAATAATTTTTTACAACAGGAAACCAATAAAATTTCTTTTGAATTTCTAAAAGAGCCTTACCTTTTCTTAACTTTATAATTTTTTCATTATTTAACATTCTAATTAAATCTAAAGTTGTCGGTTTATCAACATCAGCATAATGCCAATCTTTTATTGAAAATACCTCATTCTTATGTTGTAGAACATATTTATTAAAATACCGAATACCCTTTTCTTGAAGGTATGCTTGGACACAGAAATGATAATTTTCTTGAAGCCTTCTTGCTGTCATTTATGTATTAGAAATATATGTTAGAATAATATTATGGCACGAAACACCTCCCCATCTTCCCATAGTTAAATCATTTTGTATTTCCTTACTTATTATATATAATCCTGTTTTTTCTGTTTTCATGAGATAAACAAGGGCAAAACCATTATTATATTTACCCTTATTAAATTCTTTTTATTTGTTGTTTACTAATCGTAGCCCCACAAAACTCATTCTCGATACCAAGTGGATAATATTCTTCCTTACGAGACTGATTTAATTGTTCCAGGTCTTCGAGGTTAATTTTAAATGACCAATTATACCCTAAATCATTCATATCATACCCCCATTGTTCTATTCTCATACAAACGATACGCCCTTCTTTATAAAAATTTATTTTAATTCGAACTGTGAATTCTGTATGACCTGGAGATAATATCAACACTTCTGTATCTTTGGAATACACAGCCGTTTTATTTAAGGATATATATTGTGATAAATCGCTTAATCTCACCAAGTCATTCGCGTCAGTCGGGCTTGGATAATTTTTTAATTTATAAGCATTTTTCATGTTAATATTTTTGGTTATATTATATTTATGTCGTTCAGCCTGTGCCTTTGTGTAATAATTTGATAAATCAATATCCAGTTCTTGAGATAAACCAAAGATAGAACCATCTTTACCAACATAAGTCATTTATATTAGATTAAAAATAATATCATAAAATTTTTTATTTTTGTTGAGTTGAAATAACACATATAGGCATAATTGGCCACAACACTTGGAATTTAATTCTTGGACTTGAAATGTTTGATAAACACCATTCTGTAAGAATTTTATGACTTCAACAGGTGGTGGAAGACCAAAACTATCAAAATAATATTTGTCTTGACTATTAAAAATACAAACCCAATGAGAACCGTTCCCATTATTATCTTCTAAGTTCATAATAATATTCTTTGTATGTTTCGGCACATTTGTTAATTCATCTCTCATACAAATAACCACATTATGAATTTTTAATTTCTTACAATATTTGACAAGTTGTAAATTTGATGTTGTATTCTTTCCAAATTTTTTCAACCACTCATCAATGCTCATTTATTTATTAGAAAGATATAATCCATTACCTCTTTTCGTTAATTTTACACCTGCTTGTGCTATAGAAGAAAGCATATCTCCAACTAACAATCTCGCTTTATCAGGCAGACCTTCAAGTTTTTCAGCAAAATCTACAATTACACCACTTCCACTAATTTGTTTCTCCAACTCTTTGTTATGTCTTTCCAATTCTTTTGAGCCTGGAGTTGAGCCTTCCTTTCGTTGGCAGTTTTCACCGCTGTTGAAATACCACCCGTCAATGCTCCAACCGCACTTAAACCAGCAAATAAAGGAATTAGACATGGGAGAAATCCTCCACTCGTCTCTCTTATTGAATATTTTTTCAACATTGGTTTTGTCATTTTAATTTTAAGTGAGCCAGTGTCATTCAAGATTTTAACCTGTTCTCTTGTGAGAAAAACATCAATTCTTACTGCTCCTTTTCTCTGAATTGTATTAACGTTAATCGTACAAGGCTTTTGATTTTGAACACAAGATGATAGTTTATGAAGATTGATTTGATTAACATATACCCCAGTTGGTACTTTGCCACTCATTTATTTAACAAAAAATTATGTGAGACTAATCATCACACCATTATCTGTATTAATCTGCAATTCTGTTTCTTCCAAAAGCAAACAATATGTATCAACTTCTTCACTCTCTCCTCTTTCAATGTATAGGGAAGTATCCACTCGATTAGACTTTATAGTTTCCTTTTTGAGCGCTCAGGTCAAACGCATAGATTGTATACAAACTTTTAAATGCTGTCATATCCAAAATAGGTTCTTTATTTCCATTACTTTCACACACCTTTTGGTAAGACTTGTATGCTTCAGCAAAATCATTTTTTCCCAATTAATTTCCAATCTATCTCGTGGGTAAAATGTTCCATCTAGAGAAACGCGAAGTTGTTTCACCTTAGCATTATCACTCAATGCATTATTCTTATCAGTCGCAGTATCACCATCTGGCTTTTTAAAAATGATCCACAGATATCGTGGCTTTCCTTCCAGAACACCCAAATTCCACGTGTAAGTAGTTTGATTGAGTTTAACGTGTTGACATCTTCTTTTGAGGTATGATACACTGAGTGGTTTCTTTGAGTTAAGTCTTCGATTCAACATCTCTTCTGTTTTAAGATTAGGAGTATATTCACTGATATACCAACTCATTTCCTCAATTACAAATTTATTCTGATCACCAAAAGCACTACCAACACCAAAAAGCAATCGATTTTCATTATCATTCCTTTGTAGTTGAAATCTAATTTTAAGGCCATACAGAACTTTATCATGATCACAAAATCCAAATATACCTTTAAGAGGAACTGCCACAGTAAAACTATTTTCTGCTTTTGTATCATCATTATACATTCCTTTCCTTTGAGTATACCCAGGGTCTGTGTTTGTTCCCGTTGACATATCAGGAATAAAACCTTCGACAGACCCCTTTCCCATTCTATCACTGAATGTATAGAGTGTAAATTTTATCATTTCAGATACAGCAGAGACATAATCAACCGCTTCAACTTCTTGTGTTCCAATATACAAACGCACACTATCAAACATTTTCCAGAAGAAATCATTTACAAGTGTAGCATTTGTGTTATTCCCAGCCTTAGTGAATTTAAATTTACACAACAAGAAACTTTCGGAGAGATTCAAATAGGTTTGTTGATTATTTATTTCAAAACTTTTTGTACCATTCGTATTCCAGTCTGTTCCAGTTATTGCATTTACCTTGAAGTAATCTTCTTTTTTAGTGGAGTTTGAGATAATAATAGTATCATCCAAATCATAGATACTATCAATTGCTTCCATACTTGTATTTATTTAGGAAAAAAGATGTTAAAACTTTTGAAACCCTGATCCAAGTATTTGAATTATTTTCTGTCGTTCTTGTGGGGACAACTGAGTTTTGCCTTTCTTAATTTCTTTTATTGCTTGTAATTTATGAGATTCCTTCTGGGCATCTTTTATACTCTTTACAGCACCTGCAACATTTCCCACAGCAGAAGCAGTTGAACCAATTAGATCTTTATGTTTAAGAATAGTTGAACCAATACCCATGAGAGTATCAATTATCCCATCTCCTCTAAATTGATGCCCAACACCCCTTTGTCTCTTAGGTTTATAGTATCCTCTACCAAGATACATACCTTCACCCTTGTAGTATGGGGAAAGGAACATCCCATCCCCTGTAATTATTTTATATTTTCCCAACTCGTGTTTCCTCACAATAACCATCGTATTTATTTATTGGAAAACTTCACGTAGGTGAATTCTGATGGATATAACTTCTCCATTAAAAGAAATCACACGATTATCTTGGTCGGTTATCCTAAAATTTACTCTGTGTATGGTTTTTCCTGACACAGGTAGATAAACCAAATTTTTGGGTTCCATATTGAATTTATAACCAATTGGGGTTGAGTATGCGCTGAATGAAAATATTGTATTTGTTTTTTTCCCATCATTATAAGCACCATCAATCAAATCACAGTGAATTAACACCGAATTTATTCCTGAGGATATTTGAATGACATTATCACTGTAAAACGTCCCATTAGTTTCAATCTTTTTGAGGAGAAACCCAATAACTCTCTAAATGAATTATCAATTGTGAAATCAACCTTGTAGTTATTTTTAACTTTAATCGTTGATTTTGAAGTATGTTTTTGAATGTTTATAACAATATTTTTGGTTCATCACCCTGTTCTTTCATAAGACGAGCAATTTCGGAAGATATTTGAGAAATCTCATATGCTCCGGGTGAGACTGTTATCGCTTTTGTATCCACTTCCTGGATTATAACTAAACTTGTCATTTTTCTCGGTTATATTAAATAAGGTATTATAAGTTTCCATGGACAATAAAGATGCCTCATATTCTTTTGTTGTGTCAAGTTGTAGTGGGTATGGGAATGAAGATGTGTGGTCGCTTGTTGTGAAATTGAAACTAAGGATTGTGCTTCTCATCTTATTTAATATGAGATAAAAATGTCTTTATATTGATATTTATTAATTATTTTCATGTTCATCAACTGGTCTAAAATGGCTGATGCTTCATTAAAACAATTGTTATTTCCAGCCTTCTTACTGCCTAACAACAATAACAGTCTATTAACTAATTGCGATGGGTCATTTGGAAGAAAACTAACACCTGAACCAAGGATACTTAAAGCCTGAATAATGTGTTTCTCCTTCTCATTCTTCCTACTTTTACCAGAAAGAATAACCTTATAATTTAGAGTGTTCAGCAGATCAATATATACTCTATCATCATTATTTTCCATGTCCAATGGTTTATCAATATACTTTGATTCATCCCTCACAGTTGAACCTAATCTTCCATCTTTTGTGAGAAGAAACATTAATCTTGGAGTTAGTTTAACAGGGGGTTGAGCAGAACCCAAGAACCTTAATTCATCATTAAATATCAATACCTTTTCTTGAACAAGATGAAATATTGCTGATTGTTCTGTTGGAATGAGTCCTGCTTTGGTTTTTGAATCCGCTGAATATTCATTGTTTTGAAGAGCATTCACAATATAATCAGGGGGTCGATTAATCTCTTCCAGTTGTTGAAATAAACCTTCATCATCATATTCTAATTCTCCTAAATGCTCTAATTCTTCCTCCGTCATTTGACTGAAATCTTTTAACATTTGAAGTTTTTTAGGAGTATATTCTACCGTGGGAAATGTGGAAACATCTTTCATTTTTTCCTTGGGAAGTTTTTAAAAGTGGTTTAAAAAATTTCTCTTGTTTTCTTTCAAATGCTTCTTCGCCCGTTAGTTTCTGTCTGCGTTTCTTCTTTATGTCTTCCTGCTGTTTTACAACTTTTGAAACCAACTCTTGATGTTCCCTAAATCTTCTTGCTCTTTCTTTCGCATCCATTTATTTATTGAAAAATATCATTTAATATCTCATCTTGTTTCACAACAATATATTTATATTTTTCAGTCGTGTGTTTCATGTAATCCCCAAATTCCTTTTACTACATAATGTAGAACAATTGTCTCTCCAAAAATTGTTTATATCTATTGAATTTAACTTGAATAAAATAAAAGTATTAGCATTGTTTCTGATGGAACGACGAGGAAGCTGAAAGTACGATTGACTAAGATAAATACAATTACAAGAAGAATGTCTCCCTCTTGTGTAGTAGCTGTCCATTACCGTTTGGTTTCTCTCATTAATACAATCATCAAAGATAACGAGGTTCTTTTTGGATTTATCCAAATCTTGGGGAGACGGTATATCATCCGTATTATCACTCAGAATACAAGTTATCGGTTTTGATTTCTTTTTACATCTCTGTGTATCACAAAATAGTTGTATTATATCTTCAATGTTAAAATCATTTAGGTTTTTTTGAAGTTTAAATAAACCGATTATATCTTCTTTTTGAAGACCAGCATTAAAACCTTGTGAGAGTAGTTGATACTCTGGTTGAAAACTCGACTTTGTGAAAATTATTAAATTATCATAATCTAAAAAGTTGGGAGTGAGGAGCATCTTTAAAAGTAAGCAGGTTTTTCCACATCCACTTGAACCAACTATGAGGCATCTTAATGAATTTGGGAGATTTTTATGGTTGTCAAATTTTATCTTATTTTCCCAAATAGGTAAAAAATCATTCATTTATATATTTGGAAAACAGGTTATTTAATTTATTCTTGGCTTTTTTCGAAATTCTATATTTTATCCTAAGTTCAGGTTTAATTTCAAGATAATCCATTATTTTATTTATGCAATATCTTGTGTTGATATTTCCCTGAAAATCACATCCATGAATAAGATATAACAACAATCCTTTGAACATTTCTCTAATACGTTCAGTTTCTTCCCTTGTAAGGAAAGGTGTGTTCTCACCCTCGTTCTTTACATTCATTTCTCGAATCAATCTTGTAAAGTAATTCATTTTTGGTGTAAATCTAAAAGAATTATTTTCCTTTTTATATTTTTGATTATCATTAATTAGAAGATAATCACAGAATATACATTGTTTATAGGCTTTTGACTCTGTGTTTAATCCCGTCTTTCACACGCAGGACAATTCTCAAATTTGTCATATGGAGAATCATGGAATTCAAGAGGCTCAAAATCGAGTAAACTATTCATATTTATAAAGTAAAACTTTACTTAAACTGAAATTCATCTTCGATATCATCTTCGATACTTTCAGAATCATCTATACTTTCATAACTATCATTTGAACACAAACTCTCGGTGTCATAACTATCGTTTGAATGCAAACTCTCGGTATCATAATCACTCTCATAATCTTCAAAATCTTCAGTTGAATATTGGCTCATTTAATTAGTAGAAAAAACATTACCATCGATATCGATATACATTTTTTCATTAACAGATTCAACTGCTACATTTTTTATATTAAAGGTAATTTTAAAATGATCCTTAACTACAATTGAACGAAATGTCATTTCACCTGATATATTAACATCCTTTATTTCATCAGGATTTATATCTTTAGGGTTGTTGAAAAAAATACAAATTTCTCCTTGCATATTACAGATGGTCTTATCTTTTCTTTCTAAAGCTTCATCCATAAGGTTTTTATTTTTTGATACCTTTTCTTGTTTCATTGCTTTTTCTAGTTTTGAATATATTGCCAGAAGGAGAGGAGAAACTTTTGTTAGAGATACCTTAATTGATGTTCTTCCAGGTATACTAAAAGCCCTTCCACTGAAGTAAATTGAAGAACTCATCATATCCACCATAATTGTTTTTATCCAATAGTTGTTATATTTATCTTTGTTCAATTTTACATCCTTGACATATTTCTCAGCATCTTTAACAAATGAAGAGATTGATTGAAACTTGTCTTTTGTGTCTTGAAACATTGTATTTATTAAGTGAAAAAGTTGGAGGATAAAATGGTTTTAAGCACAGATTCACCTGTAAAATAAACGAAATTTTCATCAAGAAAATTTTAGTTTAAGCACAGATTCACCTGTAAAATAAACGAAATTTTCATCAAGAAAATTTTAGTTTAAGCACAGATTCACCTGTAAAATAAACGAAATTTTCACCAAGAAAATTTTAGTTTAAGCACAGATTCACCTGTAAAATAAACGAAATTTTCATCAAGAAAATTTTAGTTTAAGCACAGATTCACCTGTAAAATAAACGAAATTTTCATCAAGAAATTTTTAGTTTAAGCAAAGTTTTATTATATAAATATGGTGAATACAACATACTGCGATGTTTGTAATCACGAATATAAACATTATAGAAAACACCTCCGAACCAACAAACACACATTTAATCTATTTCACAAAATATCCCCTCTTGAGTTGGAAAGAAAACATTGTGATACCTGCTCAAAGGATGTTTTGAAGAGTAGTTATAATAGGCATCTTCAATCACAAAAACACAAGAAAATGAGTTTAAAGTAAAGGGAGACTATTATATTGAAAACACTGATGGGGCATTTAAAGGGCATATAAAAATAAGGATTTTTCAATTTGGAGAACCCGGTCCATCATCAATAGTTGAATCAATTGAAATAGTGAAACCTGATGTTGAAAAATTTATTAAAAAACATTAAAAGAAATGAAAACTTTAAAGTTTTATATGGGAGTGAAAATGAATATGAAAAGACAAGATGAAGAACAAACTCCTTATATGAGGACAGATCTTCATTTTATAACATCATTTCAAGATTTTTTGAATAGTGGGGTTTATGAAGAACTATCAAGACAAGAGGAGGATGTTGATAATACAGTGGTAGGAAGTGGATTCAATATTAAAAAAATCATCTTTTTAGATGTACACATTCTAAAATCAAACCCTCTTAAAGCTTCTTCTTATATTGAATTACCAAAAGAAATAAAACGAAAGAAGGCAGTTGTTAATATTAAGAATAATGATAATAAATGTTTTCTCTGGTCTGTTCTTGCTCACTTACATCCACCAAAATGTAATTCAGAAAGAGTAAAACAATATATGAAATATGAGAATACCTTGGACATTAAAGATTTTAATTTCCCAATGCCACTAACAGATATTCCTAAATTTGAGAAAAAGAATAATCTTTCTATTAATGTATATGGATTAACGGATACAAACAAAGTTCAAATATTAAAAATTTCAAACAACTATAAAAATGAAGAAACACACATTGATCTTTTATATTTTAGTGTTGGAAATAATTCACATTACACATACATCAATAATTTATCAAGATTAATCTCTTCTCAGGTATTCAGAACAGCAAACAAAATATATCCTTGTAAGCGATGTCTTAATTCATTTCATACAAAAGAACGATTAGAACAACATTCAAAATATTGTAGTAATCATAAATCAGCTGTAATTACAATGCCTAAACCTGGTGAAAAGATTTCTTTTGAAGATTATAATAAATCTATCATGCACCCATTTGTGATATACGCTGATTTTGAGTGTATCCTTAAAAAGATAAATACTGCTTCTCCTAATCCAAAAGAACCATATACAAATAAATATCAAAAACATATTCCTTGTGGTTTCTGTTATTATATCAAATCATCTGTTGGAGAAAAGTATAATAAACTTGAACAGTATAGTGGAAAAAATGCTTCACAAGAGTTTGTAAAACGATTAGAAAAGGATTGTATAAGACTAAGTAAATTAATGAAAGAAACAAATGAACCGATGAAATTAACCATAGAAGAAAAATTAGAATTTAGAAAGAACAATATCTGTCATATTTGTGAGGAGGAAATTGAGGAGTCTAAAGTTAGGGATCATTGTCATCTTACAGGTAAATATAGAGGTCCCGCTCATTCCTGTTGTAATCTTAATTATAAATTACCTTCTTTTATTCCAGTCTTTCTTCACAACAGCGCCAACTATGACACACATCTATTTATAAATGAACTTTCAAAAACACCAGGGAATATTTCTGCCATAACAAACACAAGTCAAAAGTATATTTCATTTACAAAAATGATATTCACAAAACCTATAACTCGTATAAGGTTTCTTGATTCTTACAAGTTTATGGGAACACCACTAGCCAACCTCGCATCAAATCTAAGCTCCACGGGCTCTTTTCCAAATCTTAATTCATTCTTTCCAAAAGAGGAAATTCTAACTAAAGAGGAAATTCAGATTAAAGAGAGAATTCAAAGTAAAGAGGAAATTCTAATTAATGAGGAAATGAATGAAGAAATTCTTACTGAAGATGAAATTCTAATTATACAGAAAATTCGAACAAAGAATGAAATTCTAACTAAAGAGGAAATTCTGATTATAGATGAAATTCTGATTAAAGAGGGAATTCTAACTAGAGAGGAAATTGAAACAAGGAATGAAATTCAAAGTAAAGAGAAAATTCTTACAAGTAAGGGAATTTATCCTTATGGTTATATGGATTCATTTATGAGATTTAAAGAAACACAACTTCCTTCAAAAGAAAGTTTCTATAATAACCTTTATGAAGAAGAGATAAGTGATAAGGAATATAAACACGCACAAGAAATTTGGAAATTATTTAAGATAAAGAACCTTGGAGAATATCATGATTTGTATCTAAAAACAGATGTTTTATTGTTAGCTGATGTGTTTGAAGCTTTTAGATCACTCTGTCATAATAAAAATTGTTATGGATTAGATCCTGCCCACTATTTCACAGCTCCTGGTTTAGCTTGGAGTGCAATGTTGAAAATGACAAAACAAGATATAGATTTAGTCAGTGATGTAGATATGCTTTTGATGATTGAGAAGTCTAAGAGAGGTGGAATATCACAAGTATGTTCAAAAAGATATGCTAAAGCAAATAATAAATATCTTCCAAATTATGAGAGTGAAAAAGATAGTAATTATTTGATGTACTTTGATGCTAATAATTTGTATGGATGGGCAATGTCTCAATCTCTGCCTTATGGTAAATTAGAGTGGGTGGAAGAAAAGGATTATGAAAAGGCTTTGATGAATATTGTTATTTCTTCTCAAGAGAAATTGAATGGCAAAGAAGAAGGTTATTATTTTGAAGTTGATTTGAAGTACCCGAGTGATCTTCATAATAAGCATAAAGACCTTCCTTTTGCATGTGAGAAAGAAACCCCAAAGAAAGAATGGTTCAGTGATTATCATAAAAGTTTTAATATTAAAGGCAAATCAACAGAAAAGTTATTAACAACATTCTATGATAAAGAGGGATATGTTTTGCATCAAAGGAACTTGAGACAATATTTATCTGCTGGGTTGAGAGTAGCTAAAATTCATAGAGTTTTAAAATTTAAACAAAGTCCTTGGATGAAAAAGTATATTAAATTCAATACAGATATGAGAACAAATACAAAAGTAAAATTTGAAGGGGAATTCTATAAATTGATGAATAATGCTGTCTTTGGAAAGACAATGGAGAATGTTAGAAACAGGCAAAACATTAGATTTGCAACATCTTGGAAAGAAGCTTCTAGATTGATAAATAAACCAAGTTTTGAGAGAGAAGAGGTTTTTTCAGAGAACTTTTCTGCTATTCATATGAAAAAGGAAAGTATTGTCATGGATAAACCAATTTATATTGGAACAGCAGTTCTTGATTTATCAAAGATATTGATGTATGATTATTTGTATAATGATTTAAAGAAAGAGTATGGTGAAAATGCTTCATTGTTGTATATGGACACCGATAGTTTTATTCTAGATATAAAAACTGACGATGTTTATAAGGATATGAAGAAAAACATTGGAGTATATGATACAAGTAATTTTAGTAAGAAGAGTGAGTTATTTTCAAAAAGAATGAAAAGGTTATTGGCAAGTTTAAGGATGAGTTGGGTGGAAAAGTAATGAGTGAGTTTATTGGATTGAGAGCAAAGGCATATGCTTATAAGTATGGTGATCAGATTGATAAAAGGTTAAAGGGAATAAAGAAATATGTAATAAAGAAATCAATAACTTTTAGAAATTATTATAATTGTTTGATGAATAAGAAAGAAGAATATAGGAAAATGAATACAATAAGAAGTTATAAACATAAGATATATAGTGAAGAAGTAAATAAAAAGGCATTAGGAGCCTTTGATGATAAGAGATTTATTTTAGATAATGGAATAGATTGTGTTCCATATGGATATTGTATGATAGAGTGTATAAAATAGATTGTGTTCCATATGGGTATTGTATGATAGAGTGAATAGAATAGATTGTGTTCCATATGGACACAAGTTTTAACGATGGGAAGATGGGTTAGGGTTTTTAAGGGCTTCCGCCGCGTTTTTCACAATATATAAATGGTCGAACCAAGTATTAGTCAAACTAAAGAGTGGAGAAAATCTCAGTCTTGGTATATAAATGGAAAACATAATGAATGTGAAAAATATCAAATAAGTCTTATTGAAAAAATATCTAAAACAAAGGTAAATAAAACAAATATGCGAATCAATTTAAAAACCAATAAGTTAGAGGATGTAAAGAAAATAATAAATATGTTTGAATGGACTGAAAAATTTGATGGTTATCAATTGAACAATGGAAAAATAATTTACTACAATATCAAAATGATATGCAACTCAGGAGGTGGTCAGATGAGATCATTAAGAGAAGTTTATCATTTCGTAATGGCACAAAAGGGGTATCTTAAAAAATATAAAGATTCAAATGTTTTGTTTTTCAATATTTTAGATGGGGATTATTGTGCAAAGAAAATTAAACTATTGAAGGAATTTGAGAATGAACAAATGTTTATAGGTTCAATGAGTGAGCTAAACAATATGCATTGGTTATTTGATAAAGAGTGTCCCGGGGCTTAGGCGTTTCAGATATTTCTTTCGAATTACCTTTAACAAATCTTTATCTTGTTGTATGGGCTATTTGAATAGAGAGCCCCTAGGTTAAAAGGGGAAATAAAAAATGACCGTTTTTACAGTCATTTTTCCCTGCTGTGCAGGGGTTTGGCTTTTTCTTGAGGCAATGTTTTATGGCCGGATGCCCTTCCTGACACCAACCCTGGTCGCCTCTTACGACACACAGGGATATGGTACACCTATTCTAACCGGGGCATACACCGGGACCAGTACACTGGCACTCATTTCGCCGACCTCGGAAGGATGGCAGGCTGAGTCAACCCCCTGGTGTTAATTCAGCAGCCAACGGGATTTGAACTCAGGACCCTGGGATCCCAAGCCGCCACCCTAACCACTAAGCCAACACCAGGCTCCAGGTTAAAAGGGGAGACAAATAAATATACCTTGGGCTAAAAAGGGGATTTATTTTTTAGGGGAAAAAAAAGAAAAATTTCATGGCTGAAAATCCCCCATTCATTTACATGGGGAAAAGTGAGCCAGAACCAGTATTCTTTCCCTACTGAAGATAATCACAGAATATACATTGTTTATAGGCTTTTGACTCTGTGTTTAATCCCCGTCTTTCACACGCAGGACAATTCTCAAATTTGTCATATGGAGAATCAGGAAAGTCTAGCATATTTATAAAGTAAAACTTTACTTAAACTGAAATTCATCTATACTTTCAGTTGTATATTACCATCGATATCGATATACTTTTTTTCATTATCAGATTCAACGACAACATTTTTTATATTAAAGGTAATTTTAAAATTATCGTTAACTACTATTGAACGAAATGTCATTTCACCTGATATATTAACATCCTTTATTTCATCAAGATTTACATCTTTAGGGTTGTTGAAAAAAATACAAATTTCTCCTTGCATATTACAGATGGTCTTATCTTTTCTTTCTAAAGCTTCATCCATAAGGTTTTTGTTCTTTAATACTTTTTCTTGTTTCATTGCTTTTTCTAGTTTTGAATATATTACTAGAAGGAGAGGAGAAACTTTTGTTAGAGATACTTTAATTGATGTTCTACCAGGTATACTAAAAGCCCTTCCACTGAAGGAAATTGAAGAACTCATATTATTTACCATAATAGTTTTTATCCAATAGTTGTTATATTTATCTTTGTTCAATTTTACATCCTTGACATATTTCTCAGTATCTTTAACAGATGAAGAGATTGATTGAAACTTGTCTTTTGTGTCTTGAAACATTGTATTTATTAAGTGAAAAAGTTGGAGGATAAAATGTTTTTAAGCACAGATTCACCTATAAATTAAACGAAATTTTCATCAAGAAAATTTTAGTTCAAGCAAAGTTTTATTCTATAAATATGGTGAATACAACGTACTGCGATGTTTGTAATCACGAATATAAACATTATAGAAAACACCTCCGAACCAACAAACACACATTTAATCTATTTCATCAAATATCTCCTCTTGAGTTGGAAAGAAAACATTGTGATATCTGTTCAAAGGATGTTTTGAAGAGTAGTTATAATCAACATCTTCAATCACAAAAACACAAGAAAAATGAGTTTAAAGTAAAGGGAGACTATTATATTAAAAACACTGATGAGGCATTTAAAGGGCATATAAAAATAAGGATTTTTCAATTTGGAGAACCCGGTCCATCATCAATAGCTGAATCAATTGAAATAGTGAAACCCGATGTTGAAAAATTTATTAAAAAGACATTAAAAGAAATAAAAACTTTAAAGTTTTATATGGGAGTGAAAATGAATATGAAAAAGACAAGATGAAGAACAAACTCCTTATATGAGAACAGATCTTCATTTTATAACATCATTTCAAGATTTTTTGAATAGTGGGGTTTATGAAGAACTATCAAGACAAGAGGAGGATGTTGATAATACAGTGGTAGGAAGTGGATTCAATATTAAAAAATCATCTTTTTAGATATACACATTCTAAAATCAAACCCTCTTAAAGCTTCTTCTTATATTGAATTACCAAAAGAAATAAAACTAAAGAAGGCAGTTGTTAATATTAAGAACAATGATAATAAATGTTTTCTCTGGTCTGTTCTTGCTCACTTACATCCACCAAAATGTAATTCAGAAAGAGTAAAACAATATATGAAATATGAGAATACCTTGGACATTAAAGATTTTAAATTCCCAATGCCACTAACAGATATTCCTAAATTTGAGAAAAAGAATAATCTTTCTATTAATGTATATGGATTAACGGATACAAACAAAGTTCAAATATTAAAAATTTCAAACAACTATAAAAATGAAGAAACACACATTGACCTTTTATATTTTAGTGTTGGAAAGAATTCACATTACACATACATCAATAATTTATCAAGATTAATCTCTTCTCAGGTATTCAGAACAGCAAACAAAATATATCCTTGTAAGCGATGTCTTAATTCATTTCATACAAAAGAACGATTAGAACAACATTCAAAATATTGTAGTAATCATAAATCAGCTGTAATTACAATGCCTAAACCTGGTGAAAAGATTTATTTTGAAGATTATAATAAATCTATCATGCACCCATTTGTGATATACGCTGATTTTGAATGTATCCTTAAAAAGATAAATACTGCTTCTCCTAATCCAAAAGAACCATATACAAATAAATATCAAAAACATATTCCTTGTGGTTTTTGTTATTATATCAAATCATCTGTTGGAGAAAAGTATAACAAACTTGAACATTATCGTGGAAAAAATGCTTCACAAGAGTTTGTAAAACGATTAGAAAAGGATTGTATAAGACTCACTAAATTAATGAAAGAAACAAATGAACCGATGAAATTAACCAAAGAAGAAAAATTAGAATTTAGAATGAACAATATCTGTCATATTTGTGAGGGGGAAATTAAGGAGTTTAAAGTTAGAGACCATTGTCATCTTACTGGTAAATATAGAGGTCCCGCTCATTCCTGTTGTAATCTTAATTATAAATTACCTTCTTTTATTCCAGTCTTTCTTCACAACAGCGCCAACTATGATACACATCTATTTATAAATGAACTTTCAAAAACACCAGGGAATATTTCTGCTATAACAAACACAAGTCAAAAGTATATTTCATTTTCAAAAATGATATTCACAAAACCTATAACTCGTATTAGGTTTTTAGATTCTTACAAGTTTATGGGAACACCACTAGCCTACCTCGCATCAAATCTAAGCTCCACAGACTCTTTTCCAAATCTTAATTCATTCTTTCCAAAAGAGGAAATTCTCACTAAAGAGGAAATTCAGATTAAAGATGAAATTCTGATTAAAGAAGGAATTCTTACGAGAGAGGAAATTCAAACAAGGAATGAAATTCAAAGTAAAGAGAAAATTCTTACAAGTAAGGGAATTTATCCTTATGATTATATGGATTCATTTATGAGATTTAAAGAAACACAACTTCCTTCAAAAGAAAGTTTCTATAATAACCTTTATGAAGAAGAGATAAGTGATAAGGAATATAAACACGCACAAGAAATATGGAAAATATTTAAGATAAAGAACCTTGGAGAATATCACGATTTATATCTAAAAACAGATGTTTTATTGTTAGCTGATGTGTTTGAAGCTTTTAGATCACTCTGTCATAATAAAAATTGTTATGGGTTAGATCCTGCCCACTATTTCACAGCTCCTGGTTTAGCTTGGAGTGCAATGTTGAAAATGACAAAACAAGATATAGATTTAATCAGTGATGTGGATATGCTTTTGATGATTGAGAAGTCCAAGAGAGGTGGAATATCACAAGTATGTTCAAAAAGATATGCTAAAGCAAATAATAAATATCTCCCAAATTATGATAGTGAAAAAGATAGTAATTATTTGATGTATTTTGATGCTAATAATTTGTATGGATGGGCAATGTCTCAATCTCTACCTTATGGTAAATTAGAGTGGGTGGAAGAAAAGAATTATGAAAAGGCTTTGATGAATATTGTTATTTCTTCTCAAGAGGAATTGAATGACGAAGAAGAAGGTTATTATTTTGAAGTTGATTTGAGGTACCCGAGTGATCTTCATAATAAGCATAAAGATCTTCCTTTTGCATGTGAGAAAGAAACTCCAAAGAAAGAATGGTTAAGTGATTATCATAAAAGTTTTAATATTAAAGGTAAATCAACAGAAAAGTTATTAACAACATTCTATGATAAAGAGGGATATGTTTTGCATCAGAGAAGCTTAAAACAGTTTTTGAGAGAAGGATTGAGAGTAGCTAAAATTCATAGAGTTTTAAAATTTAAACAAAGTCCTTGGGTGAAAAAGTATATTCAATTCAATACAGATATGAGAGCAAATACAAAAGTAAAATTTGAAGGGGACTTTTATAAATTAATGAATAATGCTGTATTTGGAAAGACTATGGAAAATGTTAGAAACAGGCAAAACATTAGATTCGCAACATCTTGGAAAGAAGCTTCGAGATTGATAAATAAACCAAGTTTTGAGAGAGAAGAGGTTTTTTCAGAGAACTTTTCTGCAATTCATATGAAAAAGGAAAGTATTGTAATGGATAAACCAATTTATATTGGAACAGCAGTTCTTGATTTATCAAAGATATTGATGTATGATTATTTGTATAATGACTTAAAGAAAGAGTATGGTGAAAATGTTTCATTGTTGTATATGGATACTGATAGTTTTATCCTAGATATAAAAACTGATGATGTTTATGAAGATATGAAGAAAAATATTGGAGTATATGATACAAGTAATTTCAGCAAGAAGAGTGAGTTATTTTCCAAAAAGAATGAAAAGGTTATTGGTAAGTTTAAGGATGAGTTGGGTGGAAAAGTAATGAGTGAGTTTATTGGATTGAGAGCAAAGGCATATGCTTATAAGTATGGTGAACAGATTGATAAGAGGTTAAAGGGAATAAAGAAATATGTAATAAAGAAATCAATAACTTTTAGAAATTATTATAATTGTTTGATGAATAAGAAAGAAGAATATAGGAAAATGAATACAATAAGAAGTTATAAACATAACATATATAGTGAAGAAGTAAATAAAAAGGCATTAGGAGCCTTTGATGATAAGAGATTTATTTTAGATAATGGAATAGATTGTGTTCCATATGGATATTGTATGATAGAGTGTATAAAATAGATTATGTTTTAACGATGGGAAGATGGGTTAGGGTTTTTAAGGGCTACCGCTGTTTTTTCACAATATATAAATGGTTAAACCAAGTATTAATCAAACTAAAGAGTGGAGAAAATCTCAGTCTTGGTATATAAATGGAAAACATAATGAATGTGAAAAATATCAAATAAGTCTTATTGAAAAAATAACTAAAACAAAGGTAAATAAAACAAATAAGCGAATTAATTTAAAAACTAGTAAGTTAGAGGATGTAAAGAAAAAATGAATATCCTTGAATGGACTGAAAACTTTGATGGTTATCAATTGAACAATGAAAAAACAATTTACTATAATCTCAAAATGATATGTGGCTCAGGAGGTGGTCAAACAAGAGCATTAAGAGAAGTTTATCATTTCGTAATGGCACAAAAGGGGTATCTTAAAAAATATAAAGATTCAAATGTTTTGTTTGTCAATATTTTAGATGGGGATTATTGTGCAAAGAAAATTAAACTATTGAAGGAATTTGAGAATGAACAAATCTTTATAGGTTCAATGAGTGAGCTGTTCAACCCCCAGGTGTTCAATTCAATGAGGTTCAACCTCCAAGTTAAAAGGGGAGACAAATAAATATACCTTGGGATAAAAAGGGGGTTTATTTTTAGGGAAAAAAAATATAAATCGCTGAAAATCCCCCATTCATTTACATGGGGAAAAGTGAGCCAGAATCAGTATTCTTACCCTACTCTTATATCTTATTCATTAAATATGATGTCAACAGTGCTGACAGAGTTATAGTTCTTTTCTCCAACATTTTTTTTTTTGCGGGAGGCGGGGGGGTTGGAAATCACGTAAAACACGTAAATATGCAAAAAAAATATAAAAAATCGAAATTTTGTTGAAAAAAAAGTTTAAAAAAAATTTTTTCTGCGACAATTTTTTTGGGGGGGTTGGAAATCACTTAAAACATGTAGAAATGCAAAAAAAAATCTTTTTGGGGGGGGGTGGGTAACAATTTTTTTAGGGGGGGTTGGAAACCACTGAAAACATGTAAAAATGCAAAAGAATAAAATAATTTTTATCAAAATTTTTGGGGGGTTGGAAATCACAAAATGTGTAGAAATGCAAAAAAAATATTTTTTTCTCTAACAATTTTTTTTTGGGGGGGGGGGACAAAGTTCAAAATTTAATGGCATGATCCTTGGACCATACCTAACCCCCCCCCACCCCCACCAAGTTTCGTCGAAATCCGTCAAGGAGTTTTTCCGTAATACTGTTCACAAACAAACAAACAAACAGAAAGGGGTGAAAACAGCAACCTCCATCCATCTTCGAAGATGGCAGAGGTTAAAGAGGGGGAGCACTCGGGAGAGTGCAAAACGTCCGCCGCCAATACTGCTGGGTCACTCAAGTGAACCTTATATCTTATTCATTAAATATGATGTCAACAGTGCTGACAGAGTTATAGTGCTTTTCTCCAACATTTTTTTTTGGGGGAGGAGGGGTTGAAAATCACTAAAAACATGTAAAAATTCCAAAAAAAATCGAAATTTTGTTGAAAAAGAAGAAGCAAAAAAAAATTTTTTCTCCAACAATTTTTTTTGGGGTGCGTTGGAAATCACTTAAAACATGTAGAAATGCAAAAAAATGATTTTTTTCTCAAACAATTTTTGGATGGGTTTGAAATCACTTAAAATATGTAGAAATGCAAAAAAAATTTCTCTCAAACAATTTTTTTTGGGGGGGGGTAACAATTTTTTTATTTGGGTTGGAAATCACTT
>NW_028222987.1:0-10000 GCF_056783735.1 Eptatretus burgeri
CCATCATTATCTTCTAAGTTCATAATATAATGTAATATTCTGTTTTTGTATGTTTCGACACATTTGTTAATTCATCTCTCATACAAATAACCACATTATGAATTTTTAATTTCTTACAATGTCTTGTAAGTTGTAAATTTGATGTTGTATTCTTTCCGCAAATTCTTTCAACCACTCATCAATGCTCATTTATTTATACTAGGAAAGATATAATCCATTACCTCTTTTAGTTAATTTTACACCTGCTTGTGCTATAGAAGAAAGCATATCTCCAACTAACAATCCTGGCGCTTTATCAGGCAGACCTTCAAGTTTTTCAGCAAAATCTACAATTACAATTCACTTCCACTAATTTGTTTCTCCAACTCTTTGTTATGTCTTTCCAATTCTTTTTGAGCCTGGAGTTGAGCCTTCCTGTTACCGTTGGCAGTTTTGGACCGCTGTTGAAATACCACCCGTCAATGCTCCAACCGCGCCAAACCAGCAAAATAAAGGAAATTAGAAAATGGGAGAAAATCCTCCACTGCGTCTCTCTTATTGAATATTTTTTCAACATTGGTTTTGTCATTTTAATTTTAAGTGAGCCAGTGTCACATTCAAGATTTTGTGAACCTGTTCTCTTGTGAGCAAAACATCAATTCTTACTGCTCACTACTCTGAATTGGCAGTAACGTTAATCGTACAAGGCTTTTGATTTTGAACACAAGATGATAGTTTATGAAGATTGATTTGATTAACATATACCCCAGTTGGTACTTTGCCACTCATTTGTTGCTAACAAAAAATTAACAATAACAGGAACTAATCATCACACACCATTATCTGTATTAATCTGCAATTCTGTTTCTTCCAAAAACAAACAATATAGTATCAACTTCTTTCACTTTCTCCTCTTTCAATGTATAGGGAAGTATCCACTGGATTAGGACTTTATAGTTTCTTTTTGAGCGCTCAGGGTCAAGCGATATGGAGTGGCATACTAGCTTTTAAATGCTGCCGGTCTTATCCAAAATAGGTTCTTTATTTCCATTACTTCTCTACACACCTTTTGGTAAGACTTGTATGCTTTCCAGCAAAATCATTTTTTTCCCAATTAATTTCAATCTATCTGCGTGGATAAAATGTTCCTGCATCTAGAGAAACGCCGAAGTTGTTTCACCTTAGCATTATCACTCAATGGAAATTATTCTTATCAGTCGCAGTATCACCATCTGGCTTTTTAAAAATCATCCACAGATATATTGGCTTTCCTTCCCAAGGAACACCCTAAATTCCACGTGTCGTAGGTTGATTGAGTTTAACGTGTTGGCATCTTCTTTTTGGGGTATGATACACTGAGTGGTTTTTGAGTTAAGTCTTTGGATTCACAACATCTCACTTCTGTTTTAAGATTAGGAGTATATTCAATTTTGATATACCAACTCCCATCTTCCTCAATTACAAATTTGGTATTCTGGATCACTGCAAAAGCATTCTCTGCCTGCACCAAAAAGCAATCTATTTTTCATTATCATTCCTTTGTAGTTGAAATCTAATTTTACATAAGACCATACAGAACTTTAGTCACTAATCCACAAAAATCCAAATAATATACCTTTAAGAGGAACTGCCACAGTAAAACTATTTTCTGCTTTTGCCTTATCATCATTAGTACCATTCCTTTCCCTATTTGGAGTATATCCAGTAGGTCTGTGTTTGTTCCGGGTGACATCTGGGAATAAAACCTTCAGAGCAGACCCCTTTCCCATTCTAATATCACTGAATGTATAGAGTGTAAATTTCATCATTTCTAGATACAGCATGAGACTATAATCAAACTCCGCTTCCCAACTTCTTGTGTTCCAATATACAATCGCACAACTATCAAACATTTTCCAGAAGAAATCATTTTACAAGTGTAGCAGTTTGTGTTATTCCCCAGCCTTATAGTGAATTTAAATTTACACAACAAGAAACTTTTAGGAGAGATTCAGAAATAGGTTTGTTGATTATTTATTTCAAAAACTTTTGTCTTACCATTTGTATTCAGTCTGTTCCCAGTTATTGCAATTTACTCCTTGAAGTAATCTTCTTTTGTAGTGGAGTTTGAGATAATAATAGTATCATCCAAATCATAGATACTATCAATTGCCTTCCCCATACTTGTATTTATTTAGGAAAAAAGATGTCTAAAACTTTTTGAAACCCTGAGTCAAGTATTTGAATTATTTTCCCTGCAATCGTTCTTGGGGGACAACTGAGCTTCTTACCTTTCTTAATTTCTTTTATTGCTTGTAATTTATGAGATCTCTTTCTGAGCATCTTTTATGCTCTTATTGCAGCGCACACTTTTATACACATTTCCCACACTTTACGAAGCAGTTGGTCAATTCAGTCTTTTATGTTTAAGAATAGTTGAACCAATACCCGGTTCATTGATGAGTATCAATTATCCCATCTCCTCTAAATTGATGTCCGACACCCCTTTGTCTCTTAGGGCTTATGATAGTATCCTCTGCACAGAATACATACGCCTTCACCCTTGTAGTACGGAAAGGAACATCCCATCCCCTATATTATGTTTGCCATATTTTCCCAACTCGTGCTTCCTCACAATCAACCATCGTATTTATTTATTGAAAAACTTCACGTAGGTGAATTCTGATGGATACTAACTTCTCCATTAAAAGAGATCACACGATTATCTTGGTCGGATTATCCTAAAATTTACCTCTGTGTATGGTTTTTCCTGACACAGAGTAGATAAACCAAATTTTTTAGGCTCCATGATTGAATTTTATAACCAATTGGGGTTGAGTATGCTAAACTGAATGAGAAATATTGTATTTGTTTTTAATCCATCATTATAAGCACCATCAATCAAATCACAGTGAATTAACACCGAATTTATTCCTGAGGATATTTGGACAACATTATCACACTAAAACGTCCCATTAGTTTCAATCTTTTTTGAGGAGAAACCTAATAACTCTCTAAATGAATTATCAATTGTGAAACTTCAACCTTGTAGTTAGTTTTTAACTTTAATCGTTGATTTTGGAAGGTATATTTTTGAATGTTTATAACAATATTTTTTGGTTCATCACCCTGTTCTTTTATACATAAGACGAAGGCAATTTCTGGAAGATATTTGGAGAAATCTCGTATGCTCCCGGGTGAGACTGTTATCGTTTTTGTATCCACTTCCCGGATTATAACTAAACTGATCATACATTTTCTCTCAGGTTATATTAAATAAAAGGTATTATAAAGTCTCTGCATATGGACAATAAAGATGCCTCATATTCTTTTGTTGTGTGTCAAGTTGCTTGGTGGGTATAGAATGAATGAAGATGTGTGGTAGCTTGTTGTGAAATTAAAACTCAGGATTGTGCTTCTCATCTTATTTTAATATGAGATAAAAATGTCTTTATATTGAGATTTATTAATTATTTTCATGTTCATCAACTGATACAAAATGAAGCATGATGCTTCATTAAAAACAAATTGTTGACATTTCCAACCTTCTTACTGCCGAACAACAATAACAGTCTATTAACTAAGTGCGATGGGTCATTTGGGAAGAAAACTAATACCTGAACCATGGGGATACTTAAAGCCTGAATAATGTGTTTCTTCCTTCTCATTCTTCCTACTTTTACCAGAAAAGAATAACCTTATAATTTAGAGTGTTCAAGCAAATCAATATATACTCTATCATCATTATTTTCCATATCCAATGGTTTATCAATATGACTTTGATTCATCCCCTCACAGTTGAACCTTGTGCTCTTCCATCTTTTGTGAGAAGAAACATTAATCTCGGAGTTAGTTTAACAGGGGGGTTGAGCAGAACTTAAGAACCTTAATTCATCATTAAATATCAATACCTTTTTCTTTAACAAGATGAAATATATTGCTGGTTGTTCTGTGTTGGAATGAGTCCTGCTTTTGGTTTTCTGAATCCGCTGAATATTCATTGTTTTGAGACAGCTTATTCACAATATTAATCAGGGGTTGATTAATCTCTTCCAGTTGTTAGGAAATAAACCTTCATCATCATATTCTAATTCTCCCTAAATGCTCTAATTTCTTCCTCCATCTCATTTTGACTGAAATCTTTTAACATTTGAAGCTTTCTAGGAGTATATTCTACTGTGGGAACTGTGGAAACAAATAACCATTTTTTCTTGGGAAGTTTTAAAAAAGTGGTTTAAAAAATTTCTCTTGTTTTTTTTTCAAATGGCTTCTTAGCCCGTTAGTTTCTCGTCTGCGTTTCTTCTTTATGTCTTCCCGTTGTTGTTTTACAACTTTTTGAAACCAACTCTTGATGTTCCTTTATAATCTTAACTTTGCTCTTTCTTTTGTATCCATTTATTTATTTGTAAAATATCATTTAATGAATTGTAAAGATCCAACAGGGAAATTTTTCCTTTTCTTCATCATTCAATTATAGATGTGTTCAAATAAATCCTTTTCTTTAAATATTTCATATCAAATTCTTTCTATTAACATTAATGCGAGAGTTGTAATTTCTTCTTCACTAATCACTTGCATCTCTGCTTTTCTATACGTTTGTGTTGAGTTTCTTCATCCAACATCAAAACTTGTTCGAATGATAAAATCTTCACTCCGCTCAGATATTTGTAATAATTTAGTCTTTCGTTCCTTCTGGATTAGTTTCTAATATCCCAACACCACCAGATTTTAGTTTGCTTTAACTCACTCTTACCTGATGTGAATAGTTTTGTTGCTACCAAGAGAAACCTCCTCAAAATATTTTGTCCTTCATTTCCTCAATCGCATATGTTCCTCCACTGAAATATAGTGATAATCTTCACCTTTTACTTCTCCAGGTCTTATTGCCTCTAGTTGTTGTTTGATACAGTACGTATCACGAGAGGTGCGTTTTTTAAGTAAATTTACAATATTCTCTCATTTGTACTACACAAGAACCTTGATTTATGAAAGTTTTTTCCAGAAGCAGATTTACCCACAAGATTTTATAATAATGATTTGTCATTTATATATATGTAATTGTTTATAAAACAAAAAATATATCCCATAATATCTCATCTTGTTTCACAACAATATATTTATATTTTCAGTCGTGTGCTTCATATAATCCTCAAATTTCTTTTTACTACATAATGTAGAACAATTATCTCTCCAAAAATTATTGATATCTATTGAATTTAGCAGAATAAAATAAAAGTATTAGCATTGTTTCTGATGGAACGTGAGAAAGTTGAAAGTCTGATTGACTAAGATAAATACAATTACAAGAAGAATGTCTCCCTCTTGTGTAGTGGCTTTGTCCATTACCGTTTGGTTTCTCTCATTAACACAATCATCAAAGATAAACGAGGTTCTTTTGATTTATCCAAATCTTGGGAGACGGTATATCATCCATTATTATCACTAAGAATACAGATTATAAGATTTGATTTCTTTTTACATCTCTGTGTATCTGAAATAGTTGAATTATATCTTCAATGTTATAATCATTTAGGTTTTTTGGCGTTTAAATAAACCTATTATATCTTCTTTTTGAAGACCAGCATTAAAACCTTGTGAGAGTAGTTGATACTCTGGTTGAAAACTCGACTTTGTGAAAATTATTAAATTATCATAATCTAAAGTTGGGAGTGAGGAGCATTTTTAAAAGTAAGCAGGTTTTCCACATCCACTTGAACCAGCTATGTAAGGACATCTTAATGAATTTGGGAGATTTTTATGGTTGTTAAATTTTATCTTATTTTCCCAAATAGGTAAAAATCATTCATTTATATATTTGAAAAACAGGTTATTTAATTTATTATTGGCTTTTTAGAAACTCTATATATTTTATCCTAAGTTCAGGTTTAATTTCAAGATAATCCATTATTTTATTTATACAATATCTTGTGTTGATATTTCCTGAAAATTACATCCATGAATAATATACAACAACAATCCTTTGAACATTTCTCTTATACGTTCAGTTTCTTCCCATATGAGAAGGAAAGGTGTGTTATCATCCTCATACTTTACATTTGTTTCTCTAATCAATCTTGTAAAGTAATTCATTTTAGTTGTAAATCTAAAAGAATTATTTTCCTTTTATATTTTTATTATCATTAATTAGAAGATAATCTAGAATATACATTGTTTATAGGCTTTTGACTCTGTGTTTAATCCCTGTCTTTCACATGGGACAATTCTCAAATTTGTCATATGTAGAATCAGGAAAGTCTAGCATATTTATAAAGTAAAACTTTTACTTAAACTGAAATTCATCTATACTTTCAGTTGTATATTACCATCGATATCGATATACTTTTTTCATTATCAGATTCAACGACAACATTTTTTATATTAAAGGTAATTTTTAAAATTATCGTTAACTACTATTGAGCAAATGTCATTTCACCTGATATATTAACATCCTTTATTTCATCAAGATTTACATCTTTAAGGTTGTTGAAAAAAATACAAATTTCTCCTTGCATATTACAGATGGTCTTGCTCTTTTCTTTCTAAAGCTTCATCCATAAGGTTTTTGTTCTTTGATGCCTTTCTTGTTTCATTGCTTTTCTAGTTTTGAATATATTACCTAGAAGGAGAGGAGAAACTTTTATTAGAGATACTTTGGTGATGTTCTACCAGGTATACTAAAAGCCCTTCCACTGAAGGAAATTGAAGAACTCATATTATTTACCACTGTGGATTTTTATCCAATAGTTGTTATATTTATCTTTGTTCAATTTTACATCCTTGAGCATATTTCTCAGTATCTTTAACAGATGAAGAGATTGATTGAAACTTGTCTTTTGTGTCTTGAAACATTGTATTTATTAAGTGAAAAAGTTGGAGGATAAAATGTTTTTAAGCACAGATTCACCACCTATAAATTAAGCAGAATTTTCATCAAGAAAATTTTGGTTTAAACAAAGTTTTATTCTATAAATATGGTGAATACAACGTGCCTGCGATGTTTGTAATCACGAATATATAAACATTATAGAAAACACCTCCAGATAACAAACACACATTTAATCTATTTCATCAAATATCTCCTCTTGAGTTGGAAAGAAAACATTGTGATATCTGTTCAAAGGATGTTTTGAAGAGTAGTTATAATCAACATCTTCAATCACAAAAACACAAGAAAAATGAGTTTAAAGTAAAGGGAGACTATTATATTAAAAACACTGATGAGGCATTTAAAGAACATATAAAAATAAGGTTTTTCCAATTTGGAGAACCCGGTCCATCATCAATAACTGAATCAATTGAAATAGTGAAACCCGATGTTGAAAAATTTATTAAAAAGACATTAAAAGAAATAAAAACTTTAAAGTTTTATATAGGAGTGAAAATGAATATGAAAAGACAACATGAAGAACAAACTCCTTATATGAGAACAGATCTTCATTTTTATAACATCATTTCAAGATTTTTTGAATAGTGGGGTTTATGAAGAACTATCAGACAAGAGGAGGATGTTGATAATGCAGTGGTAGGAAGTGGATTCAATATTAAAAAATCATCTTTTTAGATATACACATTCTAAAATCAAACCCTCTTAAAGCTTCTTCTTATATTGAATTACCAAAAGAAATAAAACTAAAGAAGGCAGTTGTTAATATTAAGAACAATGATAATAAATGTTTTCTCTGGTCTATTTCTTGCTCACTTACATCACACCAAAATGTAATTCAGAAAGAGTAAAACAATATATGAAATATGAGAATACCTTGGACATTAAAGAGATTTTTAAATTCCCAATGCCATTAACAGATATTCCTAAATTTGAGAAAAAGAATAATCTTTCTATTAATGTATGTGGATTAACGGATACAAACAAAGTTCAAATATTAAAATTTCAAACAACTATAAAAATGAAGAAACACACATTGACCTTTTTATATTTTAGTGTTGGAAAGAATTCACATTACACATACATCAATAATTTATCAAGATTAATCTCTTCTCAGGTATTCTAGAACAGCAAACAAAATATATCCTTATGGCGATGTCTTAATTCATTTCATACAAAAGAAACGATTAGAACAACATTCAAAAATATTGTAGTAATCATAAATCAGCTGTAATTACAATGCCTAAACCTGGTGAAAAGATTTATTTTGAAGATTATAATAAATCTATCATGCACCCATTTGTGATATACGCTGATTTTGAATGTATCCTTAAAAAGATAAATACTGCTTCTCCTAATCCAAAAGAACCATATACAAATAAATATCAAAAACATATTCCTTGTGGTTTTGTTATTATATCAAATCATCTGTTGGAGAAAGAAAAGTATAACAAACTTGAACATTGCTCGTGGAAAAAATGCTTCACACAAAGAGTTTGTAAACGATTAGAAAAGGATTGTATAAGACTCACTAAATTAATGAAAGAAACAAATGAACCGATGAAATTAACCAAAGAAGAAGAAAATTAGAATTTAGAAATTAAGACAATATCTGTGTCATATTTGTGAGGGGGAAATTAAGGAGTTTAAAGTTAGAGACCATTGTCATCTTACTGGTAAATATAGAGAGTCCCGCTCATTCCTGTTGTAATCTTAATTATAAATTACCTTCTTTTATTCCAGTCTTTCTTCACAACTTAGCGCCAACTACTGATACACATCTATTTATAAATGAACTTTCAAAAACACCAGAGGAATATTTCTGCTATAACAAACACAAGTCAAAGTATATTTCATTTCAAAATGATATTCACAAAACCTATAACTTCGTATTAGGTTTTTAGATTCTTACAAGTTTATGGGAACACCACTAGCCTACCTCGCACATCAAATCTAAGCTCCACAGACTCTTTTTCCAAATCTTAATTCATTCTTTCCAAAAGAGAAATTCTCACTAAAGAGGAAATTCAGATTAAAGATGAAATTCTAATTAAAGAAGGAATTCTTACGAGAGAGTAGAAATTCAAACAAGGAATGAAATTCAAAGTAAAGTAAGAAAATTCTTACAAGTAAGGGAATTTATCCTTATGATTATATGGATTCATTTATGAGATTTAAAGAAACACAACTTCCTTCAAAAGAAAGTTTCTATAATAACCTTTATGAAGAAGAGATAAGTGATAAGGAATATAAACACACACAAGAAATATGGAAAATATTTAAGATAAAGAACCTTGGAGAATATCACGATTTATATCTAAAAACAGATGTTTTATTGTTAGCTGATGTGTTTGAAGCTTTTAGATCACTCTGTCATAATAAAAATTGTTATGGGTTAGATCCTGCCCACTATTTCCAGTTGCAGCTCCTGGTTTAGCTTGGAGTGCAATGTTGAAAATGACAAAACAAGATATAGATTTAATCAGTGATGTGGATATGCTTTTGATGATTGAGAAGTCCAAGAGAGGTGGAATATCACAAGTATGTTCAAAAAGATATGCTAAAGCAAATAATAAATATCTCCCAAATTATGATAGTGAAAAAGATAGTAATTATTTGATGTATTTTGATGCTAATAATTTGTATGGATGGGCAATGTCTCAATCTCTACCTTAGTGGTAAATTAGAGTGGGTGGAAGAAAAGAATTATGAAAAGGCTTTGATGGAATATTGTTATTTCTTCTCAAGAGGAATTGAATGACGAAGAAGAAGGTTATTATTTTGAAGTTGATTTGAGGTACCCGAGTGATCTTCATAATAAGCATAAAGATCTTCCTTTTGCATGTGAGAAAGAAACTCCAAAGAAAGAATGGTTAAGTGATTATCATAAAAGTTTTAATATTAAAGGTAAATCAACAGAAAAAGTTATTAACAACATTCTATGATAAAGAGTGATATGTTTGCATCAGAGAAGCTTAAAACAGTTTTTGAGAGAAGGATTGAGAGTAGCTAAAATTCATAGAGTTTTAAAATTTAAACAAAGTCCTTGGGTGAAAAAGTATATTCAATTCAATACAGATATGAGAGCAAATACAAAAGTAAAATTTGAAGGGGACTTTTATAAATTAATGAATAATGCTGTATTTGGAAAGACTATGG
>NW_028222988.1:0-2500 GCF_056783735.1 Eptatretus burgeri
GTGCAGCTGCATGACGTCACGGGCAGGTGCAAAAGTGCGCGAGCTCTGGAGGTTGCCGCGCAGGTGCTGCGCATGGGGGCGTAAGCCTCACTTTCGGGTGTACAAGATTCCTGGGCAAGGGGTGAAAGACCCCCTTACCTGAGCACTGGATGGAAACTAGTTACAGGGAAGGGTTAGCTTAGTTAGACCGACTTCATGGGGCAGGGGGTAAGTCCTCAGCTGGAGTAAGCTAGATGGATTAGATAGAGGGATTGTAGTGGGCTTTAGGTTGGGAAATAAAATGAATTTTTGAGTTGGGAGACAGTGACTGACAGTGAGTGTGTAGAGGGGACGTAGCTTAGCTACGTAGTGTTAAAAGGAACGTGCTATAGTTTAAGGGACGACGTGTGAACTGCACGAGTTAGTTAGGGGATGTAGTTAAGAAGGGATGGCAGAGTTCAGCGGTGTGTGTGTTGAAGAGTTGGTTGAGTTGGAGTACATGTTGAGTGAGTGAGGCCAGCGGGTCTGTGTGAGTGGAGTGAATGGGGAATGCATGGTGCGATGAGTGATTAGGGGGAGGAGTGACTCCCGCCCAAAGGGACCCAGGGGTCAGTATAAAGTGAGTTAGGGGGTTAGTCAAATTGAAAAATGGAGGTCATTTTGTTGTTGGTGGGAAAGTGAGCTCGAGACCCATTTGGAGGGGTGCAGGAGCCCTACCCCGGCCAGACTTAGGGGCGTGGCTGCAGAAAAGGTGGGTATCGCTGAGTGGGTACCCCGGGCACCCAGGCTAGTCGGCCGCGGTAGGCCATGGGCCCATGGGGGGCCGGGATAGAGTAGTGGGCACGGGTGCGCCTGCTTGGTGCGGGGGCCCGGGGGCGCCATTAGCCGCGTGCCGCGACAGTGTTGTGGGCACGGGTGACCCTCGGGAAGGGGCCCTGGAAGCCAGCCTGCCACGTGTGCGTTTCAGGGGAGGGTGCCATGGGGGCACTCCCCGGTGTTAGGGAGCTGGTAGGCTCGGAGGCAGTGTAGTGCCCGGGGGTGCCATAGCGGGGGGGTCGGCAGAGATGCGTGCCCTGCCAAAGGGAGCCACGTGTCCCAGCCCGGGAGACCGTGTGAGGGGCACGGAGAGAAAATTCGGGGGGCGAGGCCCGAAAGTATAAGGACACCAACACAGGCGGCAGGAATCTGGGTTGTTAGAACCAATAGTTTAAGCGAGAGGCGCTTGTTGAAAGCCCGGGGGTAGTTTAACAGTTAAATGGTTAGGATAGATTAGGAGATGTACCCACTCTCTTCGCACCATCCATCTGCCTCGCTGCACTCGATTTTGTGGGCCGCTGGACCCACTTTGGTGTCTGGGATCGCCGAACTCCGGGGAGAAGCCATTCTGAGGCATTCGTTGGGCCTCGACACAGAGACGTTAGCTCTCCCTTGTTCCCCCTCCGGGAAGGGAACGTAAAGGGTTGGGAGTAGGCTAGGTGACAGGATAGGTTAGCCGAACAAGGACGAGTAAAGGGGGTTGAGGGGACGATTTATAGTGGGGAAGTAAAAATAAAAACAACAAAAAAATAAGTTGGGGCTAAATTGGGGTTTGACAAATTAAGGGAGTGGGTATGTACAGTGACAGGCAAAGGAACGATAGGTGGGAGGGGAGACAGGTAGGTAAGGTCCGAGCCCGCCTTCCAAGTGGCCAGCACCACCGCACTCCCCTCCACCAGCCTCCACTGAACGGCAAAAAAGCTGGCCAACTTCATCGGCTGGCCGTGTTTTGTCTTCAAGGCGGAGGCCGGCCAACTTCATCGGCAGCTGTTGTTTTGCTGCCAAGGCCTGTGCCATCGGCTGGCCGTGTTTGCTGCAAGGCCTGTACCGGCCAGTTCATCTGCTGGCTGTTTTCTTCAAGGCCTGTGCCGGCCAGTTCATCTGCTGGCTGTTTTTCTTCAAGGCCTGTGCCGGCCAGTTCATCTGCCGGCTGTGTTTGCCTGCAGCGGCCTTCCTCTGCGGGCTGTGTTTGCCTGCTGCCTTTGCCATGCCATGCCCACTGCCCACGTTCACCAGCCCCGTTCAATTTTTGCTTTGCCCCCCCTGTTCATTTCCATGTGTGCCAGGATCCGCAAGGCAACAGTTTGCAAGCTGCAGAACTTGCACCCTGTTGGCAGCTACAACACGGGCTCTGCAGTGGCGGCCCGTGCACCGTGTTTGCGTTCATGCATCCATTCTGTTGTGCTCCATTGCGTGTGCCACTTGAGCTGACGCACGGAGACTGCGTTGTGCACGCCCATGCACCGTTGTGCCAGTTCACTGCGTTCAGTTCAAAGGGAAGGCCTTGGACTGCGTGTGAGCTTAGCCAGCCACGTTCCCTGTCACCTGCATTGTTTTGAGCCAGAGACTGCATGTGGGCAGCCTGGCTCCCCTGCTAACTGCTTTCTTTTGCAGAGTTCAGCCTGATCCTGGGCCATGGTTTAGTGTAAAATTTGTAAGTTAAGGTTAAGATGTACTGTAAATATGAGTGCGCCCCCGGCATGTA
>NW_028222988.1:10000-17500 GCF_056783735.1 Eptatretus burgeri
GGTAGTGAGACCAGCTATGTTGTATGGTTTGGAGGTGGTGGCGCTAACAAAAAGACAGGAAGCAGAGCTGGAGGTGGCAGAGTTTAAGATGCTGCGATTCTCGTTGGGAGTGACGAGGATGGACAGGATAAGAAATGTGTATATTAGAGGGACAGCACAGGTAGGACGTTTTGGAGACAAAGTGAGAGAGGCGAGATTGAGATAGTTTGGACATGTGCACAGGAGGGAAGTGGAGTATATCGGGAGAAGGATGCTGAGGATGGAGCCGCCAGGAAGGAGGAGAAGAGGAAGGCCAAAGAAGAGGTTCATGGATGTGGTGAGGGTGGACATGCAGGCGGTTGGAGTGTCAATGGAAGATGTGGAGGATAGAGCGAAATGGAGACGGTTGATCCGCTGTGGCGACCCCTAACGGGAGCAGCCGAAAGTAGAAGATATATATATATATACATATATATATATATATATATATATATACATATATATACATATATATATATATATATATATATATATATATATATATATATATATATATATATACATATATATATATATACATATATATATATACATATATATATATATACATATATATATATATACATATATATATATATATATATATATATATATATATATATATATATATATATATATATACATATATATATATATATATATATACATATATATATATATACATATATATATATGCATATATATATATATACATACATACACACACACACACACACACACACACACACACACACACACACACACACACACACACACACACACACACACACACACACACACACACACACACACACACACACACACGCACCTTTGTGAGTGCACATTTCTTTAAGCTCCATCCTGCCAGCCCGCAATCACTGTTCTGCAAAAAGAGCTTACCAAAATCCTTAGCACATCCACATGGGTGGATGGAGTACGTTACTATCAGCATGAAGTCTTTCTCTGCTCAATAACGGAGCATCACTCGCACTCAATTGGGAAAAAAATCAGTCGGAAGGCAATGAAACATCGGCAATGTGCAACAAGAAAATCGCTCGCATTATGGAATATTTTGTTTTTCTCGATTAACCTTCACGCAGGTAGTAAAATTTGTGAAATCACACCATATACACAAAGAGAAACGCAAAAATGCATTAATGCAAACATGTTGCACATTCTGCATTTATTTTCACTTTGTATACCAAACGTTACTTTAATGTGGTCCTTTATATATACTTCTAATAATTGTTCGATCATAACAAAACCTTCCAAACTCGATGGAAATGCCAAAAGAAAGATCTCTCCGACTGTTCTTGGCTGATCAACAAAATCAACGTCATTAAGACGCCATTTATGAGGGCTCTACCGTAATTGCACGGCTTTTGTGAATCTGATACAGTTTAATTTTGGAGTCTGAAGTGCTTTGTAATTCGGAGTTGTTCATGAAGAAAAGTTGCCAAAGCTGTGTAAAGTGTAATTGGAAATGCACCATCAAAGAGTAAAATAGTTGTGGACCTACACGTAAATTGCATCGTGGATTGGTTTTGGAAAATATTACTTGGAATTATAATTCGTTGTTTTTTTTAAACTATACTTTACACAAATAAACCTGCAGTTTTTAAACTACTTTTTAAAAACCATATAAGAATGTATTCAATTTCCATTCATTGTAGAACGATCAGCAACAATTATCTTGTTATTCAGCAAGTCAATACCACCCCCATGCACATAATATCTGTATCTCAACTCAAAAGAAGACTTGGTGACGAATTTAGTGGTGCAAGGAGAATGATGAAGCACATACACATACAATGACTGATTGAGCATTGTAAGTACTGCACAATAAAACCTGTATATTAAAAGAGTTTAAGAATGAATGCTTTCCTGGGGTGGGGTGAAGCGACTTTCAGGCCAGCCTGTGAAGTGAACAAGGACACACAAGGAACTTGGGTGTAGGAGGGGGCCATTTGGTACATAAAGAATGCACCACATCTACAAAACATGAATTCAATTTAAGTTTATTTACTTAAATTCACGAGGGGGTGGGTGGAGGAGTGGGGATGAGAACAGTAGTGTTGAGACATGTATGTATATATATATATATATATATATATATATATATATATATATATATATATATATATATATATATATATATATATATATATATTGTTGTGATTGACGAAATTCGCAAACCACCATTCAGGTCCCTTAGGTGAGATATCTCTGTAAGTATATGTGTAGTTAGGCCCAAACCCGTTGTTTAGAGGGAATAAATGTCATTCATGCGGGCTGCGACCCTTCTAGATATAGTCCGGGAGCCAACCTGTGTACGAGGCTGTTTTAGGGTTGGACCTTACAGCCTCTGCTATAAAATTTTACACCCCCAGGATGTTTAGATATATGTTTGCAGTTCATGAAAACCAATGTTGGCAATTCATAAGCTCTTGCGAAAAATTTTGGCGGCCGTTTTTGTTTGAGGAAGATTTGAAAAATTTGATAAAACAGCAATTGTCAATAAAATTTCTAAAAAAATTAAAAAATCACATTCATGAAAAATAAATGTGAACTAAATGTAAGAATTCAATCAGTGCATTGTAAAATGACAAAAAAAAATTGCCTTTGTGAAAGTAAACCTCGTAAAAGTACATAATTTTGTGAAAAATGCCTTAAAAATAACGTTTTTTGAAGATGGCCTTTAGAACTTTTCTTATCATAGGCAGATGCTGCATTAGAATACTAATTTCTCTTAATGTGATATGAACATGGTATCCATGGCTAATTAAAACAGCAAATTTGATTGAGTTCTATCAATTTTTAAAGAGAAAATTAACATTTTTGTCAACCAAAGTTACCCCTACCCCCAAAATCCTCTTACTCTATTGAACACAGTTCGGTTAAGGTTTGCTGGATCCAGGTTGGGTACTTCACAGTTCACTCTTCCAAAGGAAAATTCAATGGTGTTTGGAGTGACATGGCCCTGGAGCAGACATACAACAATGAAGGGAAGACATCTCTGTTCAAACGCATATCTCAGGCACCAGCTGCTCGAGATAAATATGTGAAAACAGCACCATTTCTCACAGCTGTATCAGAGAACATAAAGTCTATGGCTAATCTAGGCCAACAGGAATCTACTCATCATGGAGAAACACAGAAGCAGGCAACAGAAGAACATATGCATGTTGAGGAGATCAAGAAAGTGATATGCCAGCAGATGATAAACCCATTCCAGTGTAACAACCAAGTGGTTCTGCTCAATAGAGCAACTAGTGAGAAGGCTGCTTCAAAAGACTTGGTCCATGCTCAAGCTAAGGGCATGGAAGCCATTATGAAAGCAGAAGAGGTGGTCTCTATTAAGATTGAACCACTGAAGCTGGTAACTTTCTCCTCACAGAAGAAATCAAAACCATCAAGGAAACAGAGTTTAATCAGGATCTATCAAGATGAGACTGCAACTACACGTGTGCTGTGTTTCTATCGAGATGCCGACCCAGTCACAAGACAGATTGCATTTTCCCATGAGTGGACAGACTATCCATCATCCCTGTTTGAGGTTGATCCACGCTTAGCACAGGGGGTTGTAATGCGCAAAGGCAACGAGTCTGATTTCGTGGCAGTGCTAATTGCTGAAGCTGAGCAGGATGTTGTTTTACAGCTGCCATCATTACCACAGAGTGACCTATACACAGTTTATCTGGTAGACACAATGGCATTTGTAAATAAATACCAAAAAATGGGTGCGAAAACATTTGGTGAACTTCCCCAGCTGTATCTTCGCAAGCAGGTGTATCCTGCAGTTGAAACCTGAAATGTGCAACTGTGTCAACATCATTGGTGATCAGTATGATTTTGATGATAGCCATACTTTGAAGGGTGATGAGCAGCAGAGGAGAAACCAGACAGACCAGGCAAGACAATTCTCACCATCCAAGAGTCTAGAAATTCCGGACTGGAATTTATTCATGAAGAATCCAAGAAATAAAGGAAATCTTCAGAACTTCATTGGCACTTCCCTTTGTGAGAGTCCTGAAGCTATTCCGGATGGAGTGACCATCATTCTTGGTAGTATGATGGAAAACAAAGGTCACACTCTTTCCATCACATCAGCATCAAGTTCAGTTCTGGACTTACCTTGTGAAGAACATGAAGAGGCAGACACAAGGATTATTGCTCATCTTGCGTATTGTGTGGAATATCTTGATCACCATCGAGCTGTTGTGCATGCAACAGATACAGACATAATTATGCTGTGTATATATCACTTCTGCTGCTTGAACACATTGCAAGAACTCTGGATACAACGGCAGAATCAATACCTACCTATTCATGAGCTGGTAGAAGTGTTGAGCAAGAAGTACCAGAAAATCCTCTTGATGTCGCAGCTACACTTCTGTGCACATATGTGTTGTGTGGATGTGACACAGTGAGCTACCCATTCAGAAGGGGAAAAGAAGAGGTCAGGTCAGGTATGGGAGCATGTGCCAGAACAGCGCGTCGCTGCGTCCACTTTCCGCCGGTACTCCAGGGGCCTCCGTCTGGCCATCCCCCAGGCAGATGCCAGGCCCATCCCCATCTCCTTGAGATGATGGTCAACCTGCTGCAACCATGAGGCACGTGGTCGGCCCACTGGCCTCCCACTCATGAGACTCCCTCGCTGAGAGAATCTGGTGAGCAGGATCAGCGTCAGGAAAACGAGCCACATGTCCATACAGCCGCAGCTGACGCTCACGGACTATGCAGGTAGCAAATCTCATCCGAGTCTCTCTCAGCAACCGCTCGTTGGACACAAAATCCGACCAGCGATAGCCAAGGATTCTCCGAAGAGACCTGGTACCAAAGGAATTAAGTCTCCGTCTCAGATCCTTGGTCAAAGTCCAAGTCTCGCACCCATAGAGCAAGACTGGAAGTACCAAGGACCTGAAGACTCAGACTTTCGTCCTCCCGCACAGGTACCGGCAGCGCCACACCCCATGATCCAGTGAATCCATGACTCCCCAGGCCCGACCCAGACGTCTATTGACCTCCGGCTCACAACCTGCGGAGACATGAATATCACTGCCAAGGTAAGTGAATCTCTCCACGACCTCAACATCCTCACCACAAACAGACACAGACAGGACAGCAGCATCCAAGATGTCACCGAAAGCCTGGATCTTAGTTTTGACCCAAGAAATCCGTAATCCCAACGGCTCCGACTCCTCATTCAGCACCTTGAGGGCCCCCAAGAGGATGTCTAAAGTCTCCGCAAAGATGACTGCATCATCTGCAAAATCAAGGTCTGAGATCTTGACATTGCCAAACGATGCACCGCAACTTGATCTCTCCGACATCCTCCCTAGAATCCAGTCCATACAAGTGCTGAAAAGTGTGGGGGCAAGTACACATCCCTGACGAACTCCAGTAACAACTGGAAATAAGTCAGAGATGGTACCACCACACTTCACAGCACTCTCAGTACCAGAGTAGAGTTCAGACATCAGATCGATCAGTTTCGGTGGCACCCCACGAAGACCAAGAATCCTCCAGAGGACATCCCGATTCACTGAATCGAACGCTTTACAGAGATCAACATAGGCTGCAAGCAGCCCCTGCCGAAACTCTCGTCTGTGTTCGGTGAGGACACGAAGTGCAAGGATACGGTCAATCGTTGACCTCTTTGGTGTAAAGCCTGACTGCTCTGGACGCTGGTGCTCAAGCAGATGGTGGCAAACCCTATCAAGAATTATCCGAGCAAAGACCTTGCCCGGCACTGAGAGCAGCGTCACCCCTCGGTAGTTTTTGCAGTCTTGGCGATCACCCTTCCCTTTCCAGAGAGGGACAACAAGGCCCCTCTTCCAGTCAGTTGGGATGATGCCTGTGTTCCTGTGAAAAGAAGAGCGGCACAGGTTTCTCTGGGACTGATAGGAAACCTTCCCCACCTTGTTGATTTTGGAAGAGATAGTGAAATGGCAGCAACAGAATGTGTCATTGATGAGGCCAGAGTATACTGGACTGCTCTGCATGGCCAAAAAGGGTTCAGCTGTTTGGATACCCTCAGGCAGCATATGTTTGTCTCTTCAAAATTAGACCTTAGGTCACTGCCAGCAACAGAAGATGCGTTTTACTTCCTTGTTTTAAGAGCATTGTATCAATTGCTTCTGTATAGACGTGCACATCTCAGTGACCGAGCACTTCCCCCAGCCACAACATTTGGCAGAACCCTTATCAATGGAAAACTGGTCCCAATTCTCATGTCTAAGCCAGCCAAGCCAAACATAGACAAAACGGTGTCTTGCATGTGCAAATTATCCAAATGTCTGAAACGATGTTCATGCAAAAAGGCTGCTGTGCCTTGCTGAGTGACATGCATATGCCTTGGTCAGAGAGGTTCATGTGGTGGAGTTGTTTCAGAGAGTGACTCTTCCTCTGAAGAGGATGTTTCATGTCACAATATTGTGTTAATCCATTTCTAATTTTATCTTCCTTAAAACCATGGCATGTAAAAGTATGTTCTTGTTCCTGACCCCATTGATAGTCAAGCATTTCTGAGTTACATAAATCTTTTGTTGTTTGACATATAACCTTGTCAATTGAAGGTAGGTTAAATCTACACCAATTGTGATATAGGAAATGAACTCCTCTTTAATATGAGGGGTCATTTGTGTATATAGGTTTAGTGGTTATGATTTTAGGACAATATGAATTACCCCTACCCCCATCCTACATCTTCGCTTTTGCCAACATTTTGTTATCAGAGGGGGCTCGCAAAAGTGTTGACTGTGTTGTTGCGCAAGAGTTTCACCATTGCCAACATTGGTTTTCATATACTCAAAGGGTGTCTCTTTATGAAAATCAACACAAAAATTTTATAGCAGACCGGGCAATTTTTTTTTAATTTTGATCGGTTGGCTCCCGGACTAATAGCCGTTTTTCTTTTACTATCTTTATTTTGGACCAGCCGCCATTACTACCACCACCAACCACGTCTCAACAGCCATCACACAACAACCACCAACCACAATGCCGCTTCACAACAACAGCCACGACCTTTACCGTCACAACTCGCCACCATCGCATCACCACCATTCTTGCGCCACTTGTGGGCACCGATACTGGACTCGTGCAGGGCGCGCACCGAGCAGCGTGTTCAGAAACATCACAGACTTTCCGAGGAAAACGGATCAAAAACGACTCACGCCCATTTCTGTTCCGTCCTATCGGCGAGCTGGGGCGATTTGGCCCCGCCTCCAGGTACGTTGGAGTGTGGTCGCTATATGCAAATTCATGGATCAAAAAACATTCACGCCCACTTTTCCTCGGTCCAATGGGGAGCCAGTGAGAGGTGAAGGGTCGGAGGTAAAGGGTCAAAAGTGAAGGAGCGAGGCCACGGGGGATATAAACGGCTGCGTTCGTCAGTCAAAGCAGTTCGCAGTCAAGAGTTGTCGGTGGAGCTGGGAAGAAGTGGTAGTAGTCAGAGTGAAGAGGACGGAGCTGTGGAGA
>NW_028222989.1:20000-21947 GCF_056783735.1 Eptatretus burgeri
GTGTGTGCATGTGTGTATGTATGTGTGTGTATGTGCGTGTGTATGTATGTGTGTATGTGTGTGTGTATGCATGTGTGTGCACGTATGTGTGTGTGTGTATATATGTGTGTGTGTGTATGTGCGCGCACGTATGTGTCCGATGTACGCGCAGCAGTACTGCGCGCATCGCAAAGGGGCATTTCCCCGTGCGCGGCACGTGCGCGCGCGCACCGCACGCGCACGCACGCGCGCACGCGCCACACGCGCGCGCACGCACGCGCGTACGCGCGCACGCGCGCGCGCACATGATCCATGCGCACGCGCGCGCGCGCGTATAATCGTCCAGCACGCGCGCGCGCGCGCACGCGCGCACGCGCGCGCGCACGCGCGCACACACCGCGCACGCACGCGCGCACACATCCGCGCACGTGCGCGCGCACGTCCAGGCACGCGCGCATGCGGCACTGCGTGTACGGCACGCACGTGCGCGCACGCGGCAAGCACGTGCACGCGCGCACGCGCGCACGCGGCACGCACGCGCACGTGTCCAGGTGCACGCGCGCAGACAGGCAGGCTGTACGTGTGTGTGTGTATGTGTGTGTGTGTGTGCATGTGTGTACCAGGCAGTACTGTAGATGTACGTGTGCATGTGTGTGTGCACTGTGTGTATGTGCAGGCAGACTGTAGACAGAACAGCACGTCTATAGTGTGTGTATGTGTGTGTATATGTGTGTACGCGCGCACGTGACCGCGCGCACGTGCGCACCGCACGCGCGCACCGCACGCGCGCGGCACGTGCGCGCACGCGCGCGCACGCGCAAAGGCACGCGCGCGCACCGCACGTGCGCGGCACGCGCGCACCGCACGCGCGCACGCGCGCACGCACGCGCGCGCACAAAAGCAAGACATTACCGCGCGCGCACGCGCAAGCACGCGCGCGTGACACGCGCGCGCACGCGCGCGCGCGCGCACCGCGCGTTATCATCATAATCGGCTCGCATGTGTGTGTGTGTGTGTATGTGTGTGTATGTGGCAGATCCGTGTATGTATGTGCAGACACGTGCTGTATGTGTCAACGTGCGTGTGTTAATGTGTGCGCACGTGTGTGTATGCACGTGTGCATGTACGCGCGCGTGTGTATGTGTGTGTATGGGTGTGTATGTATGTGTGTATGTGTGTATGTGTGTGTGTATGTATGTGCATGTATGTGTGTATGTGTGTGTATGTATGTGTGTATGTGTGTGTGTGTGTATGTGTGTGTGTGTGTGTGCTGTGTGTGTTCATTGCCATTTTCCTCAAAGCTGTGGAGGGATTGTGTATGGGAGTCATTTGGGCCCCTCAAAAAAGAAATATACAGAACCCAATCCCGAGAATTACTCACCGTGCACGATAATATATATGTGTATATATATATATATATATATATATATATATATATATATATATATATATATATATATATATATATATATATACATATATATATATATATATATATATATATATATATATATATATATATATATATATATACATATACATATACATATATATATATATATATATATATCTTCTTTCGGCTCGCTCCCGTTAGGGGTCGCCACAGCGGATCAACCGTCTCCATTTCGCTCTATCCTCCACATCTTCCATTGACACTCCAACCACCCGCATGTCCGCCCTCACCGCATCCATGAACCTCTTCTTTGGCCTTCCTCTTCTCCTGCCTGGCGGCTCCATCTTCAACATCCTTCTCCCGATATACTCCGCTTCCCTCCTGTGCACATGTCCAAACCATCTCAATCTCGCCTCTCTCACTTTGTCTCCAAACCCTCCTACCTGCGCTGTCCCTCTAAGATACTCATTTCTTATCCTGTCCATCCTTGTCACTCCCAACGAGAATCGCAGCATCTTTAACTCTGCCACCTCCAGCTCTGCTTCCTGTCTTATTGTTAGCGCCACCGCCTCCAA
>NW_028222990.1:20000-21873 GCF_056783735.1 Eptatretus burgeri
TCTCTCTCTCTCTCTCTCTCTCTCTCTCTCTCTCTCTCTCTCTCTCTCTCTCTCTCTCTCTCTCTCTCTCTCTCTCTCTCTCTCTCTCTCTCTCTCTCTCTCTCTCTCTCTCTCTCTCTCTCTCTCTCTCTCTCTCTCTCTCTCTCTCTCTCTCTCTCTCTCTCTCTCTCTCTCTCTCTCTCTCTCTCTCTCTCTCTCTCTCTCTCTCTCTCTCTCTCTCTCTCTCTCTCTCTCTCTCTCTCTCTCTCTCTCTCTCTCTCTCTCTCTCTCTCTCTCTCTCTCTCTCTCTCTCTCTCTCTCTCTCTCTCTCTCTCTCTCTCTCTCTCTCTCTCTCTCTCTCTCTCTCTCTCTCTCTCTCTCTCTCTCTCTCTCTCTCTCTCTCTCTCTCTCTCTCTCTCTCTCTCTCTCTCTCTCTCTCTCTCTCTCTCTCTCTCTCTCTCTCTCTCTCTCTCTCTCTCTCTCTCTCTCTCTCTCTCTCTCTCTCTCTCTCTCTCTCTCTCTCTCTCTCTGCCTCTCTCTCTCTCTCTGCCTCTCTCTCTCTGCCTCTCTCTCTCTCTCTCTCTCCCTCTCTTCCTCTCTCTCTCTTTCTCCCTCTCTCTCTGCCTCTCTCTCTCTCTGCCTCTCTCTCTCTCTGCCTCTCTCTCTGCCTCTCTCTCTCTGCCTCTCTCTCTCTGCCTCTCTCTCTCTCCCTCTCTCTCCCTGCCTCTCTCTCTCTGCCTCTCTCTCTGCCTCTCTCTCTGCCTCTCTTTCTCTCTGCCTCTCTCTCTCTCTGCCTCTCTCTCTCTCTGCCTCTCTCTCTCTCTGCCTCTCTCTCTCTGCCTCTCTCTCTCTCTGCCTCTCTCTCTCCTCCCCTATCTCCCTTCTTCCTCCCCTTCAACCCCTCCCTCCCCATCCCTCCTCCCCCCTATTTCTCTCCCGCCACCCCTAATAACCCCATCAGCAAAATGACGGGTTGCATTTGCTCATATTTCATAGAAATTCAATAATGTTATGATAAAATATTTAAAATGATGCTCAAAGTAAGTCAACTAAATAAAAAATACTTCCCATAAACTGTGCTGATCGTACAGCATAGTACCATGGGTAATCACAACACAGTGGACTGAACCAAAACAAGTAGGGGGATAAATTATTCATCAAAGGAGGCAGTTTTAACACAGTACAGTTATTTAGAAAGGCCTCATCGATAATTTTGTGTCCAGTTTTGGTCACCATATCTGAGGAAGGACACAGCTGTCACAGAGAGAGGGTTAAGCGAAGAACTAATAGAATCTTGTAATTCTAGTACTAGAATGTAAAATCTAGTTCTAGAATCTAGAATCTCGTATCTAGTAACAATATAGATTCCAGGCCAAGCTAGACTCACCTATGAGGAGTGGCTGAAGGAGACAGGGCTTTATACATTTGAGAGGTGGTGTTTACGAGGGGATATGATGGACATGTTGAAGAAAATGAAGGGTATAGACAAAATAAGTGGAGAAGGGTTCTTCAGCAGAATAGACAGTGATGGGATGGGAGACAATAGCCTGAGGGTAATGAAGAGGAGGGCTAAGACGGTGGTCAGGCAGGTGTCCTTCACTCAGAGTGTAATTAATGCAAGCAAGGGTCGTGGCAGCAGAAACAGTAGATTCGTTTAAATTGGAATTAGTTACCTCGAGGCATTGGAGATCGGGGTACAGGGACATTGGTAGGACTTGTAAGTAGCTTGAGTGTGGATGGGTGATTGTGTACATCTGTGCTGAGTGTGATGTCTGTGAGAGGGTCTCGTCGAGGGATAGTGTGTGGTCGGTGTTGTATATTTTTCACCCCAAAGCTGCATTAGCCCACCCCGATTTCCCCCCCCCCCCAAAACAAGATTTCCCCATTTTTGTTT
>NW_028222991.1:10000-21868 GCF_056783735.1 Eptatretus burgeri
ACAAATATGACAGATATTGTTCATTCTAAATTCTAATTTTTCTTCTTTGGTTAATTTCATCGGTTCATTTGTTTCTTTCATTAATTTAGTGAGTCTTATACAATCCTTTTCTAATCGTTTTACAAACTCTTGTGAAGCATTTTTTCCACGATAATGTTCAAGTTTGTTATACTTTTCTCCAACAGATGATTTGATATAATAACAGAAACCACAAGGAATATGTTTTTGATATTTATTTGTATATGGTTCTTTTGGATTAGGAGAAGCAGTATTTATCTTTTTAAGGATACATTCAAAATCAGCGTATATCACAAATGGGTGCATGATAGATTTATTATAATCTTCAAAATAAATCTTTTCACCAGGTTTAGGCATTGTAATTACAGCTGATTTATGATTACTACAATATTTTGAATGTTGTTCTAATCGTTCTTTTGTATGAAATGAATTAAGACATCGCTTACAAGGATATATTTTGTTTGCTGTTCTGAATACCTGAGAAGAGATTAATCTTGATAAATTATTGATGTATGTGTAATGTGAATTCTTTCCAACACTAAAATATAAAAGATCAATGTGTGTTTCTTCATTTTTATAGTTGTTTGAAATTTTTAATATTTGAACTTTGTTTGTATCCGTTAATCCATATACATTAATAGAAAGATTATTCTTTTTCTCAAATTTAGGAATATCTGTTAGTGGCATTGGGAATTTAAAATCTTTAATGTCCAAGGTATTCTCATATTTCATATATTGTTTTACTCTTTCTGAATTACATTTTGGTGGATGAAAGTGAGCAAGAACAGACCAGAGAAAACATTTATTATCATTGTTCTTAATATTAACAACTGCCTTCTTTAGTTTTATTTCTTTTGGTAATTCAATATAAGAAGAAGCTTTAAGAGGGTTTGATTTTAGAATGTGTATATCTAAAAAGATGATTTTTTTAATATTGAATCCACTTCCTGCCACTGTATTATCAACATCCTCCTCTTGTCTTGATAGTTCTTCATAAACCCCACTATTCAAAAAATCTTGAAATGATGTTATAAAATGAAGACCTGTTCTCATATAAGGAGTATGTTCTTCATCTTGTCTTTTCATATTCATTTTCACTCCCATATAAAACTTTAAAGTTTTCATTTCTTTTAATGACTTTTTAATAAATTTTTCAACATCGGGTTTCACTATTTCAATTGATTCAGCTATTGATGATGGACCGGGTTCTCCAAATTGAAAAATCCTTATTTTTATATGCCCTTTTAATGCCCCATCAGTGTTTTCAATATAATAGTCTCCCTTTACTTTAAACTCATTTTTCTTGTGTTTTTGTGATTGAAGATGTTGATTATAACTACTCTTCAAAACATCCTTTGAACAGATATCACAATGTTTTCTTTCCAACTCAAGAGGAGATATTTGATGAAATAGATTAAATGTGTGTTTGTTGGTTCGGAGGTGTTTTCTATAATGTTTATATTCGTGATTACAAACATCGCAGTACGTTGTATTCACCATATTTATAGAATAAAACTTTGCTTAAACTAAAATTTTCTTGATGAAAATTTCGTTTAATTTATAGGTGAATCTGTGCTTAAAACCATTTTATCCTCCAACTTTTTCACTTAATAAATACAATGTTTCAAGACACAAAAGACAAGTTTCAATCAATCTCTTCATCTGTTAAAGATACTGAGAAATATGTCAAGGATGTAAAATTGAACAAAGATAAATATAACAACTATTGGATAAAAACTATTATGGTAAATAATATGAGTTCTTCAATTTCCTTCAGTGGAAGGGCTTTTAGTATACCTGGTAGAACATCAATTAAAGTATCTCTAACAAAAGTTTCTCCTCTCCTTCTAGTAATATATTTAAAACTAGAAAAAGCAATGAAACAAGAAAAAGTATCAAAGAACAAAAACCTTATGGATGAAGCTTTAGAAAGAAAAGATAAGACCATCTGTAATATGCAAGGAGAAATTTGTATTTTTTTCAACAACCCTAAAGATGTAAATCCTGATGAAATAAAGGATGTTAATATATCAGGTGAAATGACATTTCGTTCAATAGTAGTTAACGATAATTTTAAAATTACCTTTAATATAAAAAATGTTGTCGTTGAATCTGATAATGAAAAAAAGTATATCGATATCGATGGTAATATACAACTGAAAGTATAGATGAATTTCAGTTTAAGTAAAGTTTTACTTTATAAATATGCTAGACTTTCCTGATTCTCTATATGACAAATTTGAGAATTGTCCTGCGTGTGAAAGACGGGGATTAAACACAGAGTCAAAAGCCTATAAACAATGTATATTCTGTGATTATCTTCTAATTAATGATAATAAAAAATATAAAAAGGAAAATAATTCTTTTAGATTGACACCAAAAATGAATTACTTTGCAAGATTGATTAGAGAAATGAATGTAAAGTATGAGGGTGATAACACACCTTTCCTTACAAGGGAAGAAACTGAACGTATAAGAGAAATGTTCAAAGGATTGTTGTTGTATATTATTCATGGATGTAATTTTCAGGGAAATATCAACACAAGATATTGTATAAATAAAATAATGGATTATCTTGAAATTAAACCTGAACTTAGGATAAAATATAGAGTTTCTAAAAAAGCCAATAATAAATTAAATAACCTGTTTTTCAAATATATAAATGAATGATTTTTTACCTATTTGGGAAAATAAGATAAAATTTAACAACCATAAAAATCTCCCAAATTCATTAAGATGTCTCATAGTTGGTTCAAGTGGATGTGGAAAAAACCTGCTTACTTTTAAAAATGCTCCTCACTCCCAACTTTTTAGATTATGATAATTTAATAATTTTCACAAAGTCGAGTTTTCAACCAGAGTATCAACTACTCTCACAAGGTTTTAATGCTGGTCTTCAAAAGAAGATATAATCCGTTTATTTAAAGGTCAAAAAAACCTAAATGATTATAACATTTAAGACATAATTCAACTATTTTGTGATACACAGACATGTAAAAAGAAATCAAATCCTATAAGTTGTATTCTTACTGATAATAACGACGATATACCGTCTCCCAAGATTTGGATAAATCAAAAAAGAACCTCGTTATCTTTGATGATTGTGTTAATGAGAGAAACCAAACGGTAATGGACAGCTACTACACAAGAGGGAGACATTCTTCTTGTAATTGTATTTATCTTAGTCAATCGTACTTTCAACTTCCTCGTCGTTCCATCAGAAACAATGCTAATACTTTTATTTTATTCAAGTTAAATTCAATAGATATCAATAATTTTTGGAGAGATAATTGTTCTACATTATGTCGTAAAAAGAAATTTGAGGATTATATGAAGCACACGACTGAAAAATATAAATATATTGTTGTGAAACAAGATGAGATATTAAGGGATATATTTTTTGTTTTATAAACAATTACATATATAAATGACAACTATTATTATAAATCTTGTGGGTAAATCTGCTTCTGGAAAAAACTTTCATAAATCAAGGTTCTTGTGTAGTACAAATGAGAATATTGTAAATTTACTTAAAAACACCCGTGATACGCATTGTATCAACAACAACTAGAGCAATAAGACCTGGAGAAGTAAAAGGTGAAGATTATCACTATATTTCAGTGGAGGAACATATGCGATTGAGGAATGAAGGACAAATATTTGAGGAGGTTTCTCTTGGTACAACAAAATATTCACATTGTAAGAGTGAGTTAAAGAAACTAAAATCTGGTGGTGTTGGGATATTAGAAACTAATCCAGAAGGAACAGAGACAAATTATTAAATATCTGAGCGGAGTGAAGATTTTATCATTCGGTTTTGATGTTGATGAAGAAACTCAACGCAAACGTATGAAAAGCAGAGATGCAAGGATTAGTGAAGAAGAAATTACAACTCGCATTAATGTTAATAAAGAATTTGATGAAATATTTAAAGAAAAGGATTTATTTGAACACATCTACTTGAATGATGAAGAAAAGGAAAATTTCCCTGTTAATCTTTACAATTCATTAAATGATATTTTACAATAAATAAATGGATACAAAAGAAAGAGCAAGAAGATTTAAGGAACATCAAGAGTTGGTTTCAAAAGTTGTAAAACAACAGGAAGACATAAAGAAGAAACGCAGACAGAAACTAACGGGCGAAGAAGCATTTGAAAAAAAACAAGAGAAATTTTTTAAACCACTTTTAAAAACTTCCCAAGAAAAAATGAAAGATGTTTCCACAGTTCCCACAGTAGAATATACTCCTAGAAAGCTTCAAATGTTAAAAGATTTCAGTCAAATGACGGAGGAAGAATTAGAGCATTTAGGAGAATTAGAATATGATGATGAAGGTTTATTTCAACAACTGGAAGAGATTAATCAACCCCCTGATTATATTGTGAATGCTGTTCAAAACAATGAATATTCAGCGGATTCAAAAACCAAAGCAGGACTCATTCCAACAGAACAACCAGCAATATTTCATCTTGTTCAAGAAAAGGTATTGATATTTAATGATGAATTAAGGTTCTTAAGTTCTGCTCAACCCCTGTTAAACTAACTCCGAGATTAATGTTTCTTCTCACAAAAGATGGAAGACAAGGTTCAACTGTGAGGGATGAATCAAAGTATATTGATAAACCATTGGATATGGAAAATAATGATGATAGAGTATATATTGATTTGCTGAACACTCTAAATTATAAGGTTATTCTTTCTGGTAAAAGTAGGAAGAATGAGAAGGAGAAACACATTATTCAGGCTTTAAGTATCCTTGGTTCAGGTATTAGTTTTCTTCCAAATGACCCATCGCAATTAGTTAATAGACTGTTATTGTTGTTCGGCAGTAAGAAGGCTGGAAATAACAATTGTTTTAATGAAGCATCAGCCATTTTAGACCAGTTGATGAACATGAAAATAATTAATAAATCTCAATATAAAGACATTTTATCTCATATTAAATAAGATGAGAAGCACAATGCTGAGTTTTAATTTCACAACAAGCGACCACACATCTTCATTCCCATACCCACTACAACTTGACACAACAAAAGAATATGAGGCATCTTTATTGTCCATGGAGACTTATAATACCTTATTTAATATAACCGAGAAAAATGACAAGTTTAGTTATAATCCGGGAAGTGGATACAAAAGCGATAACAGTCTCACCGGAGCATACGAGATTTCTCAAATATCTTCCGAAATTGCTCGTCTTATGAAAGAACAGGGTGATGAACCAAAAAATATTGTTATAAACATTCAAAAACATACTTCAAAATCAACGATTAAAGTTAAAAATAACTACAAGGTTGATTTCACAATTGATAATTCATTTAGAGAGTTATTAGGTTTCTCCTCAAAAAAGATTGAAACTAATGGGACGTTTTACAGTGATAATGTCATTCAAATATCCTCAGGAATAAATTCGGTGTTAATTCACTGTGATTTGATTGATGGTGCTTATAATGATGGATTAAAAACAAATACAATATTTTCATTCAGCGCATACTCAACCCCAATTGGTTATAAATTCAATATGGAACCTAAAAATTTGGTTTATCTACCTGTGTCAGGAAAAACCATACACAGAGTAAATTTTAGGATAACCGACCAAGATAATCGTGTGATCTCTTTTAATGGAGAAGTTATATCCATCAGAATTCACCTACGTGAAGTTTTTCAATAAATAAATACGATGGTTATTGTGAGGAAGCACGAGTTGGGAAAATATAAAATAATTACAGGGGATGGGATGTTCCTTTCCCGTACTACAAGGGTGAAGGTATGTATCTTGGTAGAGGATACTATAAACCTAAGAGACAAAGGGGTGTCGGACATCAATTTAGAGGAGATGGGATAATTGATACTCTCATGGGTATTGGTTCAACTATTCTTAAACATAAAGACCTAATTGGTTCAACTGCTTCTGCTGTGGGAAATGTAGCAGGTGCTGTAAAGAGTATAAAAGATGCTCAGAAAGAATCTCATAAATTACAAGCAATAAAAGAAATTAAGAAAGGTAAAACTCAGTTGTCGCCCCAAGAACGACAGAAAATAATTCAAATAGTTGGATCAGGGTTTCAAAAGTTTTAACATCTTTTTTCCTAAATAAATACAAGTATGGAAGCAATTGATAGTATCTATGATTTGGATGATACTATTATTATCTCAAACTCCACTAAAAAGAAGATTACTTCAAGGTAAATGCAATAACTGGAACAGACTGGAATACAAATGGTACAAAAAGTTTTGAAATAAATAATCAACAAACCTATTTGAATCTCTCCGAAAGTTTCTTGTTGTGTAAATTTAAATTCACTAAGGCTGGGAATAACACAAACGCTACACTTGTAAATGATTTCTTCTGGAAAATGTTTGATAGTGTGCGATTGTATATTGGAACACAAGAAGTTGAAGCGGTTGATTATGTCTCTGCTGTATCTGAAATGATGAAATTTACACTCTATACATTCAGTGATAGTCAAAAATGGAAAAGGGGTCTGTCGAAGGTTTTATTCCTGATATGTCAACGGGAACAAACACAGACCCTGGATATATTCAAAGGAAAGGAATGTATAATGATGATACAAAAGCAGAAAATAGTTTTACTGTGGCAGTTCCTCTTAAAGGTATATTTGGATTTTGTGATTATGATAAAGTTCTGTATGGTCTTAAAATTAGATTTCAACTACAAAGGAATGATAATGAAAATAGATTGCTTTTTGGTGTTGGTAATGCTTTTGGTGATCAGAATAAATTTGTAATTGAGGAGATGAGTTGGTATATCAGTGAATATACTCCTAATCTTAAAACAGAAGAGATGTTGAATCGAAGACTTAACTCAAAGAAACCACTCAGTGTATCATACCTCAAAAGAAGATGTCAACACGTTAAACTCAATCAAACTACTTACACGTGGAATTTGGGTGTTCTGGAAGGAAAGCCACGATATCTGTGGATGATTTTTAAAAAGCCAGATGGTGATACTGCGACTGATAAGAATAATGCATTGAGTGATAATGCTAAGGTGAAACAACTTCGCGTTTCTCTAGATGGAACATTTTATCCACGAGATAGATTGGAAATTAATTGGGAAAAAAATGATTTTGCTGAAGCATACAAGTCTTACCAAAAGGTGTGTGAAAGTAATGGAAATAAAGAACCTATTTTGGATATGACAGCATTTAAAAGTTTGTATACAATCTATACGTTTGACCTGAGCGCTCAAAAAGAAACTATAAAGTCTAATCGAGTGGATACTTCCCTATACATTGAAAGAGGAGAGAGTGAAGAAGTTGATACATATTGTTTGCTTTTTGGAAGAAACAGAATTGCAGATTAATACAGATAATGGTGTGATGATTAGTCTCACATAATTTTTTGTTAAATAAATGAGTGGCAAAGTACCAACTGGGGTATATGTTAATCAAATCAATCTTCATAAACTATCATCTTGTGTTCAAAATCAAAAGCCTTGTACGATTAACGTTAATACAATTCAGAGAAAAGGAGCAGTAAGAATTGATGTTTTGCTCACAAGAGAACAGGTTAAAATCTTGAATGACACTGGCTCACTTAAAATTAAAATGACAAAACCAATGTTGAAAAAATATTCAATAAGAGAGACGAGTGGAGGATTTCTCCCATTTCTCATTCCTTTATTTGCTGGTTTAAGTGCGGTTGGAGCATTGACGGGTGGTATTTCAACAGCGGTCAAAACTGCCAACGAAAGGAAGGCTCAACTCCAGGCTCAAAAAGAATTGGAAAGACATAACAAAGAGTTGGAGAAACAAATTAGTGGAAGTGGTGTAATTGTAGATTTTGCTGAAAAACTTGAAGGTCTGCCTGATAAAGCGAGATTGTTAGTTGGAGATATGCTTTCTTCTATAGCACAAGCAGGTGTAAAATTAACGAAAAGAGGTAATGGATTATATCTTTCTAATAAATAAATGAGCATTAATGAGTGGTTGAAAGAATTTGGAAAGAATACAACATCAAATTTACAACTTGCCAAATATTGTAAGAAATTAAAAATTCATAATGTGGTTATTTGTATGAGAGATGAATTAACAAATGTGTCGAAACATACAAAGAATATTATTATGAACTTAGAAGATAATGATGGGAACAGTTCTCATTGGGTTTGTATTTTTAATAGTCAAGACAAATATTATTTTGATAGTTTTGGTCTTCCACCACCTGTTGAAGTCATAAAATTCTTACAGAATGGTGTTTATCAAACATTTCAAGTCCAAGAATTAAATTCCAAGTGTTGTGGTCAATTATGTCAATATGTGTTATTTCAACTCAACAAAAATAAAAAATTTTATGATATTATTTTTAATCTAATATAAATGACTTATGTTGGTAAAGATGGTTCTATCTTTGGTGTATCTCAACTGGATATTGATTTATCAAATTATTACACAAAGGCACAGGCTGAACGACATAAATATAATATAACCAAAAATATTAACATGAAAAATGCTTTTAAATTAAAAAATTATCCAAGCCCGACTGACGCGAATGACTTGGTGAGATTAAGCGATTTATCACAATATATATCCTTAAATAAAACGGCTGTGTATTCCAAAGATACAGAAGTGTTGATATTATCTCCAGGTCATACAGAATTCACAGTTCGAATTAAAATAAATTTTTATAAAGAAGAGCGTATCGTTTGTATGAGAATAGAACAATGGGGGTATGATATGAATGATTTAGGGTATAATTGGTCATTTAAAATTAACCTCGAAGACCTGGAACAATTAAATCAGTCTCGTAAGGAAGAATATTATCCACTTGGTATCGAGAATGAGTTTTGTGGGTCCACGATTAGTAAACAACAAATAAAAGAATTTAATAAGGAGTAAATATAATAATGGTTTTGCCCTTGTTTATCTCATGAAAACAGAAAAAACAGGATTATATATAATAAGTAAGGAAATACAAAATGATTTAACTATGGGAGAAGATAGGGAGGTGTTTCGTGCCATAATATTATTCTAACATATATTTCTAATACATAAATGACAGCAAGAAGGCTTCAAGAAAATTATCATTTCTGTGTCCAAGCATACCTTCAAAGAAAAGGGTATTCGGTATTTTAATAAATATGTTCTACAACATAAGAATGAGAGTATTTTCAATAAAAGATTGGCATTATGCTGATGTTGATAAACCGACAACTTTAGATTTAATTAGAATGTTAAATAATGAAAAAATTATAAAGTTAAGAAAAGGTAAGGCTCTTTTAGAAATTCAAAAGAAATTTTATTGGTTTCCTGTTGTAAAAAAATTATTTTGGATACAGGAATAACAAGAAATCCTGATGAATATATGTATAATATTCTATGGGGTGTAAGCGATTCAAGGATAGTAAGGGATGAGGAAGGAGTTGAAGAAGAGAGGAAGAGGAGAGGAAAAGGAGAAGGAGGAGAGGAGAAGAAAGAGAAGGAGGGAAAAGGAGAAGAGAGAGAAGGAGGAAAGAGAGAGAGAGAGAGGGAGAAGAAAGAGAAGGAGGGAAAAGGAGAAGGAAGAGAAGGAGGAAAGAGAGAAGAGAGAGGAAGGGAAGAAAGAAGAAGGAGGAAAGGAGAAAGAGAGAGAGGGAGGAAGAGAGAGAGAATGAATAAATATCAAAATATGGAAACCAGTGAGATTCAAAAAAAGATTGGTGGTATTACAGAAAATAACTCAACCCACCGAGGAGAGAAAACAAAGAGATTGACAAGTCTATTTGCAATATTTTCTTCAAGACTATTGACATTGTCAAGCTATTCATTTTTAATTCAAGTTTTTCTTAAATAAATGGAGGAGAGAGTGAAGGCATTTCTAAGGATTCTTTATGTTTTAAAAATTAAGATTCAAATGTGCATGTTGGAAACTAAAAAAGGTTTTTTGCACTCTGCAGGAAATTTTTTCTCATAAATAAATGAGTTATTGTCTCAAATGTAAAAAGAAAACTAATACTAAAAATATTTCATATATTAAAAGTAAAAATAACAGGGTTATACAAAAAGGTATATGTTCGGTGTGTGGTTCAAAAAAAAATCAATTTTATCTCCAAGCACAAACTCGGAGGAGATATACAAAAGTTTTTATCAGGAGAAGTAAATTTACAATTACTGGAATACCAGAATTACATCTTCCAGGTTATTCTTTCTGTGGTCCAGGCACAAACTTGGATAAAAAGATTAGATGAGGCAGACAATCCTAAATCCTGGAGTAAACCAATCAATAGAGTTGATGAAGTGTGCATGAGACACGATATTGATTATGGGAATACCACAACGTTGGAAGAAAAGCATGAAGCCGATAGAGAAATGTTGTATAATTTGTCTCTGATACAAAAATCAACCTTGAGAGAAAAAGTTGATAGGTTCATCGTGAAGAAGATGATTAGTGCTAAATTGAAACTTGGACTTGTAAATTCAAAAAAACTTATAGGCTCTAATGATGCCATTAAGACTGAAGAGCAATTAGCTGATGAATTACATAAACCAATATTCACAAAGTTTCAGAGAAGGAAAGTTTATTCCAAGGAAGTTGATTATATCTGGTCTGCTGATTTGATTGAACTCAATAATGATAAAGGGGTACAAGTATGCTTTAACCGTTATTGATTTGAGGAAGTAGATATGCGTGGGTTGTCCCTTTAAAAAACAAAACAGGTAATACTCTTATGTTAGCTTTTCAACAGATATTTAATAAAAAGTAAGAGAAAACCTAAGAAATTGTGGACTGATGAGGGTAGAGAGTTTTATAACAAGACATTTATGAATTTTCTAAAAAATAACAGTATTACATTATACAGTACCTTTAATGAAGGGAAGGCAGTTGTTGTTGAACGTTTTAATCGTACCTTAAAAGAGAGACTATATAAAAAATTCACACAACTCGGTTCACAACAATGGTCATCTTTTATTCAGGATATTGTGGATAAGTATAATGACCACGATTCACACGTCCAACGAATATGAAGCCATCAGAAACATTTACAAAAATTAAAATATGAAAAAGAGATTAATGTCAGAAAACCTAAGTTCAAAGTTGGTGATTATCGTAAGAATATATAGGTGGAAATCTCATTTTGAAAAGGAGGTTTTACTGAACGATGGACGAAAGAACTTTTTAAATTGTTGATGTAATAGATACAGTTCCTTGGACTTATAAAATATATGATTTGGAAGGGAAGAGATTTTAGGTTCATTTTATTCACAGGAATTACAAAAGACAAAACTAAGCAGATAATACACCTTTGTGGACACTCGAGGGCCAAGTCCGAGGAATTGTATAGCAGTATATAATGTGTGTCAAGGGGTGGGCGTTCTTGAACATCCTGTGAACCCCAAACACAGAATCCTCAACTGAATAGTCAAGGCTTAACTTTTGTTTGTGTGTGTGTGTGTGTGTGTGTGTGTGTGTGTGTGTGTGCAATGGGAGCAATAGGTTGTGCAGCTTCACTCCCTCCTACTATACACCGTTGTGGACACTCGAGGGCCAAGTCCGAGGTGTATAACAGTATATAAATGTGTGTCAAGGGGTGAGGCGTTCTTACATCTGTGAACCCCAAACACAGAATCCTCAACTGAATAGTCAAGGCTTAACTTTTGTTTGTTGATGTGTGTATGTGTGTGTGTCCCAACCCTCACATTCAAAGCCCTCAACCCCAACCTCTCACATTCAAAATCTCAACCCCAACTCAATCCTGCGCCCCCAACACAATGTCTTTTCAAAATGAGATTTCCCACCTATATATATATATATTTTTTACGTTTTTTTCTTCTTCCAATTCTGTCTTTTAAGGCTTTCAGAAGTTTGATGACGGAGAAAGGAGAGAATGGCTGCACTTTCTTCCCAGAG
>NW_028222993.1:0-2500 GCF_056783735.1 Eptatretus burgeri
GGGCACGGGTGACCCTCGGAAAGGGGCCCGGGAGGCCGGCCTGCCACGTGTGCGTTTCAGGGGAGGTGCCATGGGGGGCACTCCCCGGTGTTAGGGAGCTGGTAGGCTCGGAGGCAGTGTAGTGCCCGGGGGTGCCATAGCGGGAGATTCGGCAGAGGGTCGTGCCTGCCAAAGGGAGCCACGTGTCCCAGCCAGGAGACCGTGTGAGGGCACGGAGAGAAAATTGGGGGGCGAGGCCCGAAATTGTAAGGACACCAACACAGGCGACGGGAATCTGGGTTTTTGAACCAATAGTTTAAGCGAGAGGCGCTTGTTGAAAGCCCCGGGGTAGTTTAAGAGTTAATGGTTAGGGTAGATTAGGAGATGTACCCCTCCGCACCATCCATCCCCTCGCTGTCGTTGTGGGCCGCTGGACCCACTTGGTGTTAAGATCGCCGAACTCTGGGGAGGCCATTCTGAGGCTTGAGTTGGGCCTCGACACAGGACGTTAGCTCTCCCTTGTTCCCCTCCGGGAAGGGAACGTAGGGGTTGGGAGTAGGCTAGGTGACAGAATAGGTTAGCCGAACAAGGACGATAAAGGGGGTTAGGGGACGATTTATAGTGGGGAAGTAAAAATAAAAACAAAAAAAAAATAAGTTGGGGCTAAATTGGGGTTTGACAAATTAAGGGAGTGGGTATGTACAGTGACAGGCAAAGGCGATAGGTTGGGAGGGAGACAGGTAGGTAGGTCCGAGCCCGCCTTCCAAGTGGCCAGCACCACCGCACTCCCTCCACCAACCTCCACTGAACGGCAAAGGCTGGCCAGCTTCATCTGCTGGCTGTGTTACTTCAAGGCCTGTGCCGGCCCACTTGATCGGCAGCTGTTGTGTTGCTGCAAGGCCTGTGCCGGCCGGATCATCTGCAGCTGTGGTACTTCAAGGCTTGTGCCGGCCAGTTCATCTGCCGGCTGTGTTTGCCTGCAGCGGCCTTCTTCTGCGGGCTGTGTTGCCTGCTCACCTTTGCCATGCCATGCCCACTGCCCACGTTCACCAGCCCCGTTCAATTTTTGCTTTGCCCCCCCTGTTCATTTCCATGTGCGCCAGGATCCGCAAGGCAACAGTTTGCAAGCTGCAAGAACTGCCCTGTTGGCAGCTACAACACGGGCCTGCAGTGGCGGCCCGTGCACCGTGTTTGCGTTCATGCATCCATTCGTTGTGCTCATTGCGTGTGCCACTTGAGCTGGCACGGAGACTGCGTTGTGCAGCCCAAGCACCGTTGTGGTTCACTGAGTTCAGTTCAAAAGGGAAGGCCTTGGACTGCGTGTGAGCAGCCAGCCACGTTCCCTGTCACCTGCATTGTTTTGAGCCAGAGACTGCATGCGGGCAGCCTGGCTCCCTGCTAACTGCTTTTCTTTGCAGAGTTCAGTGATCCTGGGCCATAGTTTAGTGTAAAATTTGTAAGTTAAGGTTAAGATGTACTGTAAATATGAGTGCGCCCCCGGCATGTATGTCTTAGCGCCGGCAATTTTATTTAAGTCGTCCGTGTGAGTGAGTTTGTTTAGGTAGTTACGCAGCCCTCAGGTTATTTATTTTGGGGACACGAATACCATGAATGTCGCACTCAGGGATCCGTAGGTAAAATGTACTAGGGGAAAACTACACATGATGGCACACGAAAATTTGACGACTCGGGACGAGTCTGTAAAAAGGGAAGGGGGTAGTGTTGTGGTTACCAAATTCGCAAACCACCATTCAGGTCCCTTAGGTGAGGTATCTCGGTAAGTGCATGTGTAGTTAGGCCCAAACCCGTTGTCTAGTGGGAAAACATGTCATTTATGCGAGCTGCGACTCTTCAGGATAGCCGTTTTTCTTTTACTATCTTTATTTTGGACCAACCGCCATGATTACCATCACAACCACAACATCAACCACCAACCACAACACCGCTTCACCACAACCGCCACGACCTTCACGTCACACCTCGCAACCGTAGCATCGCCACCGTTCTTGCCCCGCTGTGGGTACCGGTGTTGGACTCGTGCAGGGCGCACGTTGAACAGCGTGTACAAAATCACGGATTTTGTGCTTCAAAAACGGATCAAAAACGACACACGCCCACTTTTTGCCGTCCAATCGGTGAGCGAGGGCGATTTGGCCCCGCCTCCAGAACGATCGATATATGCAAATTTGTGGATCAAAAGCCTTCACGCCCACTTTTTCTCGGGCCAATGGGGAGCGAGGTGAAAGGTCAAAGGGAGGGGGTCAAAGGCGAAGTTACGGGGGGATAAAAGGACGGTGTTCGTCAGTCAGAAAAAGGAGAACGAGAACGAGAAGGAGTCAGAAGAAAGAACGAGAACAAAAACGAGAACGAGAACGAGAAGGAGTCGGAACGGAGGGGACGAGTGTGGAAGTCTGGAGCCCGAAGCCTGCAGTGGCTGGAGAAGCTGAAGAGAGTCGGACGAGGGGGTGCTCGCGTCGGTGCCGGGAGCTGCACGCCCGAGGGAGGCCGGCAGCGCGACCTG
>NW_028222993.1:7500-10000 GCF_056783735.1 Eptatretus burgeri
ATGTGTGTGCGTGTGTGTGTGTGTGTCGTCGCTAATGTAGCTGTGTGTAATGCCTGCATATGTGTGCGTAGTGTGTGTGTGTGCGTAATGCCGTATATATGTGTGTGTGTGTACGTATGTGTGTGTGTGCATGTGTGTGTGTGTGCGTATGTGCGCGTAATACGTGCGTGTCGTAATAATAATAATATTAATAATATTATGTGTGTAATAATGTGCGCATGCGTAATAATGTGTGTGTGTCGTGTGCGTAATAATAGTAATGCGTAATGTGCACGCATGTGTGTGTGTGTGTGTGTGCGTGTGTGCGTGGTAAACAATGTGCGTGTGTGTGCGCGATACGTGTGTGTGTGTGTGTGTGTGCGTGTGTGTGTTAATGTGTCGTGTGCGTGTGTGTGTGTGTGTGTGTGTGTGTGCATGTGTGTGTGCATAGTGTGTGTGTGTGTGTGTGCGTGTGTGTGTGCGCATGCGTGGCGTGTGTGTGTGTGTGTCACGTACGTGTGCGTATGTGCGTATGTGTGTGTGTGTGCGTGTGTGTGCGTGTGTGTGCCAGTGCGTGTGTGTGCACGTACGTGTGCGTGTGCGTAATAATGTGTAATAATGTGGTGCACGTGCGTGTGTGTGCGTAATAATGGCACGTAATAATGTGTGTGTGTGTGCGTGCGTAATGTGTATGTGCGTATGTGTGTGCATGTACGCATGTGTGTGTGTGCGTGTGTGTAATAATGTGCGTGCCAATGCGTGTGTAATAATGTGTGTGTGTGTGTGTGTGTATGCGTAATGTGCGTGTGTGTGTGCACGTACGTGTAATATTAATAATAATATTATGTGTGTGTGTGTAATGTAATATGTAATATGTATCTTTAATAATAATGCGCATGCAATAATAATATGTAATGCGTACGTAATAATAATAATAATAATAATATGTAATATGTAATATATATATATATATATCAATATTAATATGCGCATACATATATATGTAATATTAATATGTCATAATAATAATAATAATAATAACGCGTGTATGTGTGTGTGTGTGTATCGTGTGTGTGTGTGTGTGCATGCGTAATACGTGTGTGCATGCGTATGTGTGTGCGTGGTAATAATGTGTGTGTGCGCATGCGTGTGTGTGTGCGTGTGTGCAATGTGTGTGTGTGTGTGTGTGATGTTCGTGGCTCGTGTGTGTGTGTGTCTGTGTGCGGCATGTGTGTGATGCGGCGCCGTGCGTGATGATGTGTGTGCGTGTGTGTGTGTGTGTGTGTGTGTGCGTGTGTCGTGTGCGGCGTAATGTGTGTGTGTGTGTGTGTGTGTGTGTGTGTAATGCGCGCGTGCGTGTGTGTGCGCGTGTGTGTGTGACGATATTGATATGATGATGATAATGTGCGCGTCACGTGTGTGTGTGTGTGTGTGTCGTGTCGCGTGCGCGCGTACGTGTGTGTGTGTGTGTGCGTGTGTGTGTGTGCGCGTGCGTGTGTGATGTGTGTAATCAGTAACGCACATGTGTGATGCCGTGATAATGATGATGCGCCGCGTGATGATGTGTGCCGTGCGTGTGTGCGTGCTGTCGTAGTACGTGTGTGCGTGTGTGTGTGTGTACGTGTGTGTGTGTGTGTGCCGTGCGCACGTACGTACATATGCAGCGTATGCAATACATATATGCATGCATACATGCGTATATATATATATGCATGCATGCATACATTGCACATTGTGCCATACATACATGCATATACGTATATAATACACATGCATATATAATACATTGCGTATATGTATATATATATGTATGCATATACGTATGTCTGTACGTATGCATGCATATAACATGCCGTATTACATATGCATATGCATACATATATGTCATGCATACGTACATGTATATATGTATGCAATACGTATATGTCGTACATACGTACGTACGTACGTAATATATATTCACATGCATATATATACATATGTATGTGTATATATAATATGTGTGTGTGTGTGTGTGCATGCATGCAGTATATGCATATGTGTGTGCGTACATACGTATATATGTGTATATACATGTATGTATGTATATATATGTACGTACAGTATGTAACATATATGTATATATATATACACATACATATATATATATATATGTATATGTATATATATATATACACGTACGTATGTATGTATGTACGTAATATATATATATACACATACATATATGTATGTATATATATATATATATATATATGTAAAATAATATATATGCATGTATATATATATATACATATACATGTATATATATATATATATGTACATACATATATATATAATATATGCATAATATGTATATAATAATAATAATATATATATATATATATAAATGCACATACATATATATATATATATATATATATATGCTACATGTATATACATAATACATATATGCATATATACACATACATATGTATACGTACACATATATATGTATGTAAATATACATATATATATATATATA
>NW_028222994.1:0-17500 GCF_056783735.1 Eptatretus burgeri
TGCTAAACATTACCTCGACGTGTTTCGACTTATGAGTAACTTACAAGTAACGTGTGTCGACGTGTGTCAACGATCGCGTAACGTGCCTACAATTTTATGGCCAGCATTATGCGGAACGTGTGAGTCATACGCTGGCATACGTCGGGAAATTTCAAGCATGGAAAATTTGTCTAACAGCTCGGCGAACTACGACGTTTGCCAGCATTCTACGACATATGGCAGCATACTACAACGTATGCCAGCGTGCTCTTAACGTATACAAACTTACCCATAACGTATTCGACGTGTGCCAGCGTTTTAGCCCAATTTTGCACACGTCAGGCATACGTTGGTTAAATCATGAAGGTGTGACAGGGCCTTTACCCATGAGAAACATAGATCCTCTCTCGAAGAAAAAAAAAAAAGTCTCTTTATATTATAGTATAGAATATAGAAGATCTTATATATATATATATATATATATATATATATATATATATATATATATATATATATATATATATATATATATATATATATATATATATATATATATATATATATATATATATATATATATATATATATATATATATATATATATATATATATATATATATATATATATATATATATATATATATATATATATATATATATATATATATATATATATATATATATATATATATTTATATATATATATATATATTTATATATATATATATATATATATATATATATATATATATATATATATATATATATATATATATATATATATATATATATATATATATATATATATATATATATATATATATATATATATATATATATATATATATATATATATATATATATATATATATATATATATATATATATATATATTTATATATATATATATATATATATATATATATATATATATATATATATATATATACATATATATATATATATATATATATATATTTATATATATATGTATATATATATATATATATATATATATTTATATATATATATATACATATATATATTTATATATATATATATATATAAATATATATATATATATATATATATATATATATATATATATATATATATATATATATATAAATATATATATATATATATATATATATATATATATATATATATATATATATATATATATATATATATATATATATATATATATATATATATATATATATATATATATATATATATATATATTTATATATATTTATATATATATATATTTATATTTATATATATATATATATATATATATATATATATATATATATATATATTTATTTATATATATATTTATATTTATATATATATATATTTATATATATATATATATATATATATATGTAGGGTAAGAATACTGATTCTGGCTCACTTTTCCCCATGTAAATGAATGGGGGATTTTCAGCGATTCATATTTTTTTCCCTAAAAATAAACCCCCTTTTTATCCCAAGGTATATTTATTTGTCTCCCCTTTTAACTTGGAGGTTGAACCTCATTGAATTGAACACCTGGGGGTTGAACAGCTCACTCATTGAACCTATAAAGATTTGTTCATTCTCAAATTCCTTCAATAGTTTAATTTTCTTTGCACAATAATCCCCATCTAAAATATTGACAAACAAAACATTTGAATCTTTATATTTTTTAAGATACCCCTTTTGTGCCATTACGAAATGATAAACTTCTCTTAATGCTCTCATCTGGCCACCTCCTGAGCCACAGTAAATTGTTTTTTCATTGTTCAATTGATAACCATCAAAGTTTTCAGTCCATTCAAGGATATTCATTTTTTTCTTTACATCCTCTAACTTACTAGTTTTTAAATTAATTCGCTTATTTGTTTTATTTACCTTTGTTTTAGTTATTTTTTCAATTAGACTTATTTGATATTTTTCACATTCATTATGTTTTCCATTTATATACCAAGACTGAGATTTTCTCCACTCTTTAGTTTGATTAATACTTGGTTTAACCATTTATATATTGTGAAAAAACGCGGCGGTAGCCCTTAAAAAACCCTAACCCATCTTCCCATCGTTAAAACATAATCTATTTTATACACTCTATCATACAATATCCATATGGAACACAATCTATTCCATTATCTAAAATAAATCTCTTATCATCAAAGGCTCCTAATGCCTTTTTATTTACTTCTTCACTATATATGTTATGTTTATAACTTCTTATTGTATTCATTTTCCTATATTCTTCTTTCTTATTCATCAAACAATTATAATAATTTCTAAAAGTTATTGATTTCTTTATTACATATTTCTTTATTCCCTTTAACCTCTTATCAATCTGTTCACCATACTTATAAGCATATGCCTTTGCTCTCAATCCAATAAACTCACTCATTACTTTTCCACCCAACTCATCCTTAAACTTACCAATAACCTTTTCATTCTTTTTGGAAAATAACTCACTCTTCTTGCTGAAATTACTTGTATCATATACTCCAATATTTTTCTTCATATCTTCATAAACATCATCAGTTTTTATATCTAGGATAAAACTATCAGTGTCCATATACAACAATGAAACATTTTCACCATACTCTTTCTTTAAGTCATTTTACAAATAATCATACATCAATATCTTTGATAAATCAAGAACTGCTGTTCCAATATAAATTGGTTTATCCATTACAATACTTTCCTTTTTCATATGAATTGCAGAAAAGTTCTCTAAAAAAACCTCTTCTCTCTCAAAACTTGGTTTATTTATCAATCTCGAAGCTTCTTTCCAAGATGTTGCGAATCTAATGTTTTGCCTGTTTCTAACATTTTCCATAGTCTTTCCAAATACAGCATTATTCATTAATTTATAAAAGTCCCCTTCAAATTTTACTTTTGTATTTGCTCTCATATCTGTATTGAATTGAATATACTTTTTCACCCAAGGACTTTGTTTAAATTTTAAAACTCTATGAATTTTAGCTACTCTCAATCCTTCTCTCAAAAACTGTTTTAAGCTTCTCTGATGTAAAACATATCCCTCTTTATCATAGAATGTTGTTAATAACTTTTCTGTTGATTTGCCTTTAATATTAAAACTTTTATGATAATCACTGAACCATTCTTTCTTTGGGGTTTCTTTCTCACATGCAAAAGGAAGGTCTTTATGCTTATTATGAAGAACACTCGGGTACCTCAAATCAACTTCAAAATAATAACCTTCTTCTTCGTCATTCAATTCCTCTTGAGAAGAAATAACAATATTCATCAAAGCCTTTTCATAATCCTTTTCTTCCACCCACTCTAATTTACCATAAGGTAGAGATTGAGACATTGCCCATCCATACAAATTATTAGCATCAAAATACATCAAATAATTACTATCTTTTTCACTATCATAATTTGGGAGATATTTATTATTTGCTTTCGCATATCTTTTTGAACATACTTGTGATATTTCACCACTCTTGGACTTCTCAATCATCAAAAGCATATCAACATCACTGATTAAATCTATATCTTGTTTTGTCATTTTCAACATTGCACTCCAAGCTAAACCAGGAGCTGTGAAATAGTGGGCAGGGTCTAATCCATAACAATTTTTATTATGACAGAGTGTTCTAAAAGCCTCAAACACATCAGCTAACAATAAAACATCTGTTTTTAGATATAAATCATGATATTCTCCAAGGTTCTTTATCTTAAATATTTTCCATATTTCTTGTGCGTGTTTATATTCCTTATCACTTATCTCTTCTTCATAAAGGTTATTATAGAAACTTTCTTTTGAAGGAAGTTGTGTTTCTTTAAATCTCATAAATGAATCCATATAATCATAAGGATAAATTCCCTTACTTGTAAGAATTTTCTCTTTACTTTGAATTTCATTCCTTGTTTGAATTTCCTCTCTCGTAAGAATTCCTTCTTTAATCAGAATTTCATCTTTAATCTGAATTTCCTCTTTAGTTCGAATTTCTTCATTAATTAGAGTTTCCTCTTTACTTTGAATTCTCTCTTTAATCTGAATTTCCTCTTTAGTGAGAATTTCCTCTTTTGGAAAGAATGAATTAAGATTTGGAAAAGAGTCCGTGGAGCTTAGATTTGATGCGAGGTAGGCTAGTGGTGTTCCCATAAACTTGTAAGAATCTAGAAACCTAATACGAGTTAAAGGTTTTGTGAATATCATTTTTGAAAATGAAATATACTTTTGACTTGTGTTTGTTATAGCAGAAATATTCCCTGGTGTTTTTGAAAGTTCATTTATAAATAGATGTGTATCATAGTTGGCGCTGTTGTGAAGAAAGACTGGAATAAAAGAAGGTAATTTATAATTAAGATTACAACAGGAATGAGCGGGACCTCTATATTTACCAGTAAGATGACAATGGTCTCTAACTTTAGACTCCTTAATTTCCCCCTCACAAATATGACAGATATTGTTCATTCTAAATTCTAATTTTTCTTCTTTGGTTAATTTCATCGGTTCATTTGTTTCTTTCATTAATTTAGTGAGTCTTATACAATCCTTTTCTAATCGTTTTACAAACTCTTGTGAAGCATTTTTTCCACGATAATGTTCAAGTTTGTTATACTTTTCTCCAACAGATGATTTGATATAATAACAGAAACCACAAGGAATATGTTTTTGATATTTATTTGTATATGGTTCTTTTGGATTAGGAGAAGCAGTATTTATCTTTTTAAGGATACATTCAAAATCAGCGTATATCACAAATGGGTGCATGATAGATTTATTATAATCTTCAAAATAAATCTTTTCACCAGGTTTAGGCATTGTAATTACAGCTGATTTATGATTACTACAATATTTTGAATGTTGTTCTAATCGTTCTTTTGTATGAAATGAATTAAGACATCGCTTACAAGGATATATTTTGTTTGCTGTTCTGAATACCTGAGAAGAGATTAATCTTGATAAATTATTGATGTATGTGTAATGTGAATTCTTTCCAACACTAAAATATAAAAGGTCAATGTGTGTTTCTTCATTTTTATAGTTGTTTGAAATTTTTAATATTTGAACTTTGTTTGTATCCGTTAATCCATATACATTAATAGAAAGATTATTCTTTTTCTCAAATTTAGGAATATCTGTTAGTGGCATTGGGAATTTAAAATCTTTAATGTCCAAGGTATTCTCATATTTCATATATTGTTTTACTCTTTCTGAATTACATTTTGGTGGATGAAAGTGAGCAAGAACAGACCAGAGAAAACATTTATTATCATTGTTCTTAATATTAACAACTGCCTTCTTTCGTTTTATTTCTTTTGGTAATTCAATATAAGAAGAAGCTTTAAGAGGGTTTGATTTTAGAATGTGTATATCTAAAAGATGATTTTTTTAATATTGAATCCACTTCCTACCACTGTATTATCAACATCCTCCTCTTGTCTTGATAGTTCTTCATAAACCCCACTATTCAAAAAATCTTGAAATGATGTTATAAAATGAAGACCTGTTCTCATATAAGGAGTATGTTCTTCATCTTGTCTTTTCATATTCATTTTCACTCCCATATAAAACTTTAAAGTTTTCATTTCTTTTAATGTCTTTTTAATAAATTTTTCAACATCGGGTTTCACTATTTCAATTGATTCAGCTATTGATGATGGACCGGGTTCTCCAAATTGAAAAATCCTTATTTTTATATGCCCTTTAAATGCCCCATCAGTGTTTTTAATATAATAGTCTCCCTTTACTTTAAACTCATTTTTCTTGTGTTTTTGTGATTGAAGATGTTGATTATAACTACTCTTCAAAACATCCTTTGAACAGATATCACAATGTTTTCTTTCCAACTCAAGAGGAGATATTTGATGAAATAGATTAAATGTGTGTTAGTTGGTTCGGAGGTGTTTTCTATAATGTTTATATTCGTGATTACAAACATCGCAGTACGTTGTATTCACCATATTTATAGAATAAAACTTTGCTTAAACTAAAATTTTCTTGATGAAAATTTCGTTTAATTTATAGGTGAATCTGTGCTTAAAAACATTTTTATTCTCCAACTTTTTCACTTAATAAATACAATGTTTCAAGACACAAAAGACAAGTTTCAATCAATCTCTTCATCTGTTAAAGATACTGAGAAATATGTCAAGGATGTAAAATTGAACAAAGATAAATATAACAACTATTGGATAAAAACTATTATGGTAAATAATATGAGTTCTTCAATTTCCTTCAGTGGAAGGGCTTTTAGTATACCTGGTAGAACATCAATTAAAGTATCTCTAACAAAAGTTTCTCCTCTCCTTCTAGTAATATATTCAAAACTAGAAAAAGCAATGAAACAAGAAAAAGTATCAAAGAACAAAAACCTTATGGATGAAGCTTTAGAAAGAAAAGATAAGACCATCTGTAATATGCAAGGAGAAATTTGTATTTTTTTCAACAACCTTAAAGATGTAAATCCTGATGAAATAAAGGATGTTAATATATCAGGTGAAATGACATTTCGTTCAATAGTAGTTAACGATAATTTTAAAATTACCTTTAATATAAAAAATGTTGTCGTTGAATCTGATAATGAAAAAAAGTATATCGATATCGATGGTAATATACAACTGAAAGTATAGATGAATTTCAGTTTAAGTAAAGTTTTACTTTATAAATATGCTAGACTTTCCTGATTCTCCATATGACAAATTTGAGAATTGTCCTGCGTGTGAAAGACGGGGATTAAACACAGAGTCAAAAGCCTATAAACAATGTATATTCTGTGATTATCTTCTAATTAATGATAATAAAAAATATAAAAAGGAAAATAATTCTTTTAGATTTACACCAAAAATGAATTACTTTACAAGATTGATTAGAGAAATGAATGTAAAGTATGAGGATGATAACACACCTTTCCTTACAAGGGAAGAAACTGAACGTATAAGAGAAATGTTCAAAGGATTGTTGTTGTATATTATTCATGGATGTAATTTTCAGGGAAATATCAACACAAGATATTGTAGAAATAAAATAATGGATTATCTTGAAATTAAACCTGAACTTAGGATAAAATATAGAGTTTCTAAAAAAGCCAATAATAAATTAAATAACCTGTTTTTCAAATATATAAATGAATGATTTTTTACCTATTTGGGAAAATAAGATAAAATTTAACAACCATAAAAATCTCCCAAATTCATTAAGATGTCTCATAGTTGGTTCAAGTGGATGTGGAAAAACCTGCTTACTTTTAAAAATGCTCCTCACTCCCAACTTTTTAGATTATGACAATTTAATAATTTTCACAAAGTCGAGTTTTCAACCAGAGTATCAACTACTCTCACAAGGTTTTAATGCTGGTCTTCAAAAAGAAGATATAATCGGTTTATTTAAACGTCAAAAAAACCTAAATGATTATAACATTGAAGATATAATTCAACTATTTTGTGATACACAGAGATGTAAAAAGAAATCAAATCTTATAACTTGTATTCTTAGTGATAATACGGATGATATACCGTCTCCCCAAGATTTGGATAAATCAAAAAAGAACCTCGTTATCTTTGATGATTGTGTTAATGAGAGAAACCAAACGGTAATGGACAGCTACTACACAAGAGGGAGACATTCTTCTTGTAATTGTATTTATCTTAGTCAATCGTACTTTCAACTTCCTCGTCGTTCCATCAGAAACAATGCTAATACTTTTATTTTATTCAAGTTAAATTCAATAGATATCAATAATTTTTGGAGAGATAATTGTTCTACATTATGTAGTAAAAAGAAATTTGAGGATTACATGAAGCACACGACTGAAAAATATAAATATATTGTTGTGAAACAATATGAGATATTAAGGGATATATTTTTTGTTTTATAAACAATTACATATATAAATGACAACTATTATTATAAATCTTGTGGGTAAATCTGCTTCTGGAAAAAACTTTCATAAATCAAGGTTCTTGTGTAGTACAAATGAGAATATTGTAAATTTACTTAAAAAACACCCCGTGATACGCATTGTATCAACAACAACTAGAGCAATAAGACCTGGAGAAATAAAAGGTGAAGATTATCACTATATTTCAGTGGAGGAACATATGCGATTGAGGAATGAAGGACAAATATTTGAGGAGGTTTCTCTTGGTACAACAAAATATTCACATTGTAAGAGTGAGTTAAGGAAACTAAAATCTGGTGGTGTTGGGATATTAGAAACTAATCCAGAAGGAACGAGACAAATTATTAAATATCTGAGCGGGGTGAAGATTTTATCATTCGGTTTTGATGTTGATGAAGAAACTCAACGCAAACGTATGAAAAGCAGAGATGCAAGGATTAGTGAAGAAGAAATTACAACTCGCATTAATGTTAATAAAGAATTTGATGAAATATTTAAAGAAAAGGATTTATTTGAACACATCTACTTGAATGATGAAGAAAAGGAAAATTTCCCTGTTAATCTTTACAATTCATTAAATGATATTTTACAATAAATAAATGGATACAAAAGAAAGAGCAAGAAGATTTAAGGAACATCAAGAGTTGGTTTCAAAAGTTGTAAAACAACAGGAAGACATAAAGAAGAAACGCAGACAGAAACTAACGGGCGAAGAAGTATTTGAAAGAAAACAAGAGAAATTTTTTAAACCACTTTTAAAAACTTCCCAAGAAAAAATGAAAGATGTTTCCACAGTTCCCACAGTAGAATATACTCCCAGAAAGCTCCAAATGTTAAAAGATTTCAGTCAAATGACGGAGGAAGAATTAGAGCATATTGGAGAATTAGAATATGATGAAGGTTTATTTCAACAACTGGAAGAGATTAATCAACCCCCTGATTATATTGTGAATGCTGTTCAAAACAATGAATATTCAACGGATTCAAAAACCAAAGCAGGACTCATTCCAACAGAACAACCAGCAATATTTCATCTTGTTCAAGAAAAGGTATTGATATTTAATGATGAATTAAGGTTCTTAAGTTCTGCTCAACCCCCTGTTAAACTAACTCCGAGATTAATGTTTCTTCTCACAAAAGATGGAAGACAAGGTTCAACTGTGAGGGATGAATCAAAGTATATTGATAAACCATTGGATATGGAAAATAATGATGATAGAGTATATATTGATTTGCTGAACACTCTAAATTATAAGGTTATTCTTTCTGGTAAAAGTAGGAAGAATGAGAAGGAGAAACACATTATTCAGGCTTTAAGTATCCTTGGTTCAGGTATTAGTTTTCTTCCAAATGACCCATCGCAATTAGTTAATAGACTGTTATTGTTGTTAGGCAGTAAGAAGGCTGGAAATAACAATTGTTTTAATGAAGCATCAGCCATTTTAGACCAGTTGATGAACATGAAAATAATTAATAAATCTCAATATAAAGACATTTTATCTCATATTAAATAAGATGAGAAGTACAATCCTGAGTTTTAATTTCACAACAAGCGACCACACATCTTCATTCCCATACCCACTACAACTTGACACAACAAAAGAATATGAGGCATCTTTATTGTCCATGGAAACTTATAATACCTTATTTAATATAACCGAGAAAAATGACAAGTTTAGTTATAATCCGGGAAGTGGATACAAAACGATAACAGTCTCACCCGGAGCATACGAGATTTCTCAAATATCTTCCGAAATTGCTCGTCTTATGAAAGAACAGGGTGATGAACCAAAAAATATTGTTATAAACATTCAAAAACATACTTCAAAATCAACGATTAAAGTTAAAAATAACTACAAGGTTGATTTCACAATTGATAATTCATTTAGAGAGTTATTAGGTTTCTCCTCAAAAAAGATTGAAACTAATGGGACGTTTTACAGTGATAATGTCATTCAAATATCCTCAGGAATAAATTCGGTGTTAATTCACTGTGATTTGATTGATGGTGCTTATAATGATGGAAAAAAACAAATACAATATTTTCATTCAGCGCATACTCAACCCCAATTGGTTATAAATTCAATATGGAACCTAAAAATTTGGTTTATCTACCTGTGTCAGGAAAAACCATACACAGAGTAAATTTTAGGATAACCGACCAAGATAATCGTGTGATTTCTTTTAATGGAGAAGTTATATCCATCAGAATTCACCTACGTGAAGTTTTTCAATAAATAAATACGATGGTTATTGTGAGGAAGCACGAGTTGGGAAAATATAAAATAATTACAGGGGATGGGATGTTCCTTTCCCCGTACTACAAGGGTGAAGGTATGTATCTTGGTAGAGGATACTATAAACCTAAGAGACAAAGGGGTGTCGGACATCAATTTAGAGGAGATGGGATAATTGATACTCTCATGGGTATTGGTTCAACTATTCTTAAACATAAAGACCTAATTGGTTCAACTGCTTCTGCTGTGGGAAATGTAGCAGGTGCTGTAAAGAGTATTAAAGATGCTCAGAAGGAATCTCATAAATTACAAGCAATAAAAGAAATTAAGAAAGGTAAAACTCAGTTGTCCCCCCAAGAACGACAGAAAATAATTCAAATACTTGGAACAGGGTTTCAAAAGTTTTAACATCTTTTTTCCTAAATAAATACAAGTATGGAAGCAATTGATAGTATCTATGATTTGGATGATACTATTATTATCTCAAACCACTAAAAAAGAAGATTACTTCAAGGTAAATGCAATAACTGGAACAGACTGGAATACAAATGGTACAAAAAGTTTTGAAATAAATAATCAACAAACCTATTTGAATCTCTCCGAAAGTTTCTTGTTGTGTAAATTTAAATTCACTAAGGCTGGGAATAACACAAACGCTACACTTGTAAATGATTTCTTCTGGAAAATGTTTGATAGTGTGCGATTGTATATTGGAACACAAGAAGTTGAAGCGGTTGATTATGTCTCTGCTGTATCTGAAATGATGAAATTTACACTCTATACATTCAGTGATAGAATGGGAAAGGGGTCTGTCGAAGGTTTTATTCCTGATATGTCAACGGGAACAAACACAGACCCTGGATATATTCAAAGGAAAGGAATGTATAATGATGATACAAAAGCAGAAAATAGTTTTACTGTGGCAGTTCCTCTTAAAGGTATATTTGGATTTTGTGATTATGATAAAGTTCTGTATGGTCTTAAAATTAGATTTCAACTACAAAGGAATGATAATGAAAATAGATTGCTTTTTGGTGTTGGTAGTGCTTTTGGTGAACAGAATAAATTTGTAATTGAGGAGATGAGTTGGTATATCAGTGAATATACTCCTAATCTTAAAACAGAAGAGATGTTGAATCGAAGACTTAACTCAAAGAAACCACTCAGTGTATCATACCTCAAAAGAAGATGTCAACACGTTAAATTCAATCAAACTACTTACACGTGGAATTTGGGTGTTCTGGAAGGAAAGCCACGATATCTGTGGATGATTTTTAAAAAGCCAGATGGTGATACTGCGACTGATAAGAATAATGCATTGAGTGATAATGCTAAGGTGAAACAACTTCGCGTTTCTCTAGATGGAACATTTTATCCACGAGATAGATTGGAAATTAATTGGGAAAAAATGATTTTGCTGAAGCATACAAGTCTTACCAAAAGGTGTGTGAAAGTAATGGAAATAAAGAACCTATTTTGGATATGACAGCATTTAAAAGTTTGTATACAATCTATACGTTTGACCTGAGCGCTCAAAAGGAAACTATAAAGTCTAATCGAGTGGATACTTCCCTATACATTGAAAGAGGAGAGAGTGAAGAAGTTGATACATATTGTTTGCTTTTGGAAGAAACAGAATTGCAGATTAATACAGATAATGGTGTGATGATTAGTCTCACATAATTTTTTGTTAAATAAATGAGTGGCAAAGTACCAACTGGGGTATATGTTAATCAAATCAATCTTCATAAACTATCATCTTGTGTTCAAAATCAAAAGCCTTGTACGATTAACGTTAATACAATTCAGAGAAAAGGAGCAGTAAGAATTGATGTTTTGCTCACAAGAGAACAGGTTAAAATCTTGAATGACACTGGCTCACTTAAAATTAAAATGACAAAACCAATGTTGAAAAAAATATTCAATAAGAGAGACGAGTGGAGGATTTCTCCCATTTCTAATTCCTTTATTTGCTGGTTTAAGTGCGGTTGGAGCATTGACGGGTGGTATTTCAACAGCGGTCAAAACTGCCAACGAAAGGAAGGCTCAACTCCAGGCTCAAAAAGAATTGGAAAGACATAACAAAGAGTTGGAGAAACAAATTAGTGGAAGTGGTGTAATTGTAGATTTTGCTGAAAAACTTGAAGGTCTGCCTGATAAAGCGAGATTGTTAGTTGGAGATATGCTTTCTTCTATAGCACAAGCAGGTGTAAAATTAACGAAAAGAGGTAATGGATTATATCTTTCTAATAAATAAATGAGCATTGATGAGTGGTTGAAAGAATTTGGAAAGAATACAACATCAAATTTACAACTTGCCAAATATTGTAAGAAATTAAAAATTCATAATGTGGTTATTTGTATGAGAGAAGAATTAACAAATGTGCCGAAACATACAAAGAATATTATTATGAACTTAGAAGATAATAATGGGAACAGTTCTCATTGGGTTTGTATTTTTAATAATCAAGACAAATATTATTTTGATAGTTTTGGTCTTCCACCACCTGTTGAAGTCATAAAATTCTTACAGAATGGTGTTTATCAAACATTTCAAGTCCAAGAATTAAATTCCAAGTGTTGTGGTCAATTATGTCTATATGTGTTATTTCAACTCAACAAAAATAAAAAATTTTATGATATTATTTTTAATCTAATATAAATGACTTATGTTGGTAAAGATGGTTCTATCTTTGGTGTATCTCAAGAACTGGATATTGATTTATCAAATTATTATACAAAGGCACAGACTGAACGACATAAATATAATATAAACAAAAATATTAACATGAAAAATGCTTATAAATTAAAAAATTATCCAAGCCCGACTGACGCGAATGACTTGGTGAGATTAAGCGATTTATCACAATATATATACTTAAATAAAACGGCTGTGTATTCCAAAGATACAGAAGTGTTGATATTATCTCCAGGTCATACAGAATTCACAGTTCGAATTAAAATAAATTTTTATAAAGAAGGGCGTATCGTTTGTATGAGAATAGAACAATGGGGGTATGATATGAATGATTTAGGGTATAATTGGTCATTTAAAATTAACCTCGAAGACCTGGAACAATTAAATCAGTCTCGTAAGGAAGAATATTATGCACTTGGTATCGAGAATGAGTTTTGTGGGGCCACGATTAGTAAACAACAAATAAAAGAATTTAATAAGGGTAAATATAATAATGGTTTTGCCCTTGTTTATCTCATGAAAACAGAAAAAACAGGATTATATATAATAAGTAAGGAAATACAAAATGATTTAACTATGGGAAGATGGGGAGGTGTTTCGTGCCATAATATTATTCTAACATATATTTCTAATACATAAATGACAGCAAGAAGGCTTCAAGAAAATTATCATTTCTGTGTCCAAGCATACCTTCAAGAAAAGGGTATTCGGTATTTTAATAAATATGTTCTACAACATAAGAATGAGGTATTTTCAATAAAAGATTGGCATTATGCTGATGTTGATAAACCGACAACTTTAGATTTAATTAGAATGTTAAATAATGAAAAAATTATAAGGTTAAGAAAAGGTAAGACTCTTTTAGAAATTCAAAAGAAATTTTATTGGTTTCCTGTTGTAAAAAAAATTATTTTGGATACAGGAATAACAAGAAATCCTGATGAATATATGTATAATATTCTATGGGGTGTAAACGATTCAAGGATAGTAAGGGATGAGGAAGGAGTTGAAGAAGGAGTTTTTGACACAGTCTGGCACCCTGCCCTACTCACCAAACTCTCTTCCCATGGTATTCAAGGCCATCTCCACTCATGGCTCGCAGACTTCCTCTCCTGTCGCAGTCAACGTGTGGCCCTAAATGGAGTTCTTTCATCCCCTCTTCCTGTGCAGGCTGGAGTTCCTCAAGGTAGCGTTCTGGGCCCTGTTCTTTTTCTGGTTTTCATCAATGATCTCTCGGACTCTCTGGAAAATCCTCTATTTCTCTTTGCCGATGACTCCACCCTCTGCCGTACCATCTGTCATCCCTCAGACCGGCAAGCAGCAGCTTCTTCGCTCACTGCAGATCTGGATAAAATCACAAACTGGTCCAACACGTGGAACATGTCTTTCAATCCACACAAATCTCACACTCTCACTATGTCTCTTCGAAAGGACCGTTTAGAAAACCCCCCCATCCACTTTCTCAACAATCCTCTGGAAGAAGTCTTTTCTTTCAAGCTTCTGGGTCTCACTATCTGCCATGACCTTTCCTGGGAAAGTCACATTTCCAACCTTGCCTCAAAAGCCAGTCGCCGACTGGGAATCCTCCGTCGTGCAAAGTCCTTCCTCGGCCCTCTTGAGCTCCTGACCACTTACAAAGCTTTTGTCCATAGCCTGATGGAGTACTGCTCTCCCCTCTGGGCTGGTGCTCCTGCCTCCCACCTTTCTCGGCTTCACGCTGTCGAAACCAGGGCTTTTAAGATCATTGGCATCTCCCGCAATGAAGCTGAGTCTTTGGGCCTCTCACTCAATCACCGCAGGTTGGTCGGTGGTCTTTCTGTCTTCTACCGACTCCTCTCCAGCCTTGCCCCCCCTGCTCTCTCTGCGATTTGTCCCCACCACATTTCCACAGGGCGCTCAAGGTCCGCCAACAACCCCTTCTGGTAAAACTGCCAAAATCACGAATCACTGCTCATCTTCACTCTTTCATTCCTCTTTTTCCCGCCTTTGGAATAAACTTCCTCACTCTATTCTTTCCCATTCTTCCCTCCAGGCTTTCAAAACAGCTGTTCACCACCACCTCTTATCTTCCCCCATCCAAATCCTCGATCTTTTCTACCCCCGATAATCCACCCAAGCCCACTTCCTTCAATTCTCCTGCTTTCCTTCCTGAAAGTCCCTGTAATGTCCATCTTCTCTTCGCCATGTTCCCCGTCCCATCCCCATCCCTCTCCCTTCCACAGTTCACCTAATGTGTCTGTTCCCCACTGTTTTGTCCCTTCCACTCCTGCCCCTCTTGTCTCATGCCTCCTTGCTGTGAGTTGTGTGTTAGCTCTCATACGAGCCTCGACCAAGGTATACAAAAAAAAAAAAAAAAAAAAAAAAAAAAGAGAGGGAAGAGGAGGAAAAGGAGAAGGAGGAGAGGGAGAAGAAAGAGAAGGAGGAAAAGGAGAAGTGAGAGAAGGAGGAAAGAGAGAATAGAGAGAGGGAGGAAAGAGAGAAGAGAGAGAGGGAGAAGAAAGAGAAGGAGGAGAAGGAGGAAAAGGAGAAGAGAGAGAGAGGGAGGAAAGAGAGAGAATGAATAAATATCAAAATATGGAAACCAGTGAGATTCAAAAAAGATTGGTGGTATTACAGAAAATAACTCAACCCACCGAGGAGGAAAACAAAGAATTGACAAGTCTATTTGCAATATTTTCTTCAAGACTATTGACATCGTCAAGCTATTCATTTTAATTCAAGTTTTTTCTTAAATAAATGGAGAAGAGAGTGAAGGCATTTCTAAGGATTCTTTATGTTTTAAAAATTAAGATTCAAATGTGCATGTTGGAAACTAAAAAGGTTTTTGCACTCTGCAGGAATTTTTCTCATAAATAAATGAGTTATTGTCTCAAATGTAAAAAGAAAACTAATACTAAAAATGTTTCATATATTAAAAGTAAAAATAACAGGGTTATACAAAAAGGTATATGTTCGGTGTGTGGTTCAAAAAAAAATCAATTTATCTCCAAGCACAAACTCGGAGGAGATATACAAAAGTTTTTATCAGGAAGTAAATTTACAACTACTGGAATACCAGGGGAATTACATCTTCCAGGGTATTCTTTCTGTGGTCCAGGCACAAACTTGGATAAAAGATTAGATGAGGCAGACAATCCTAAATCCTGGAGTAAACCAATCAATAGAGTTGATGAAGTGTGCATGAGACACGATATTGATTATGGGAATACTACAACGTTGGAAGAAAAGCATGAAGCCGATAGAGAAATGTTGTATAATTTGTCTCTGATACAAAATCCAACCTTGAGAGAAAAAGTTGATAGGTTCATCGTGAAGAAGATGATTAGTGCTAAATTGAAACTTGGACTTGGAAATTCAAAAAACTTATAGGCTCTAATGATGCCATTAAGACTGAAGAGCAATTAGCTGATGAATTACATAAACCAATATTCACAAAGTTTCAGAGAAGGAAAGTTTATTCAAAGGAAGTTGATTATATCTGGTCTGCTGATTTGATTGAACTCAATAATGATAAGGGGTACAAGTATGCTTTAACCGTTATTGATTTGAGGAGTAGATATGCGTGGGTTGTCCCTTTAAAAAACAAAACAGGTAATACTCTTATGTTAGCTTTTCAACAGATATTTAATAAAAGTAAGAGAAAACCTAAAAAATTGTGGACTGATGAGGGTAGAGAGTTTTATAACAAGACATTTATGAATTTTCTAAAAAATAACAGTATTACATTATACAGTACCTTTAATGAAGGGAAGGCAGTTGTTGTTGAACGTTTTAATCGTACCTTAAAAGAGAGACTAGATAAAAAATTCACACAACTCGGTTCACAACAATGGTCATCTTTTATTCAGGATATTGTGGATAAGTATAATGACACGATTCACACGTCAACGAATATGAAGCCATCAGAAACATTTACAAAATTAAAATATGAAAAAGAGATTAATGTCAGAAAACCTAAGTTCAAAGTTGGTGATATCGTAAGAATATATAGGTGGAAATCTCATTTTGAAAAGGGTTTTACTGAACGAGGGACGAAAGAACTTTTTAAAATTGTTGATGTAATAGATACAGTTCCTTGGACTTATAAAATATATGATTTGGAAGGGGAAGAGATTTTAGGTTCATTTTATTCACAGGAATTACAAAAGACAAAACTAAGCAGATAATACACCTTTGTGGACACTCGAGGGCCAAGTCCGAGGTGTATAACAGTATATAATGTGTGTCAAGGGGTGGACGTTCTTACATCTGTGAACCCCAAACACAGAATCCTCAACTGAATAGTCAAGGCTTAACTTTTGTTTGTGTGTGTGTGTGTGTGTGTGTGTGTGCAATGGGAGCAATAGGTTGGCGCTTCACTCCCTCCTACTATACACCATTGTGGACACTCAAGGGCCAAGTCCGAGGTGTATAACAGTATATAATGTGTGTCAAGGGGTGGACGTTCTTACATCTGTGAACCCCAAACACAGAATCCTCAACTGAATAGTCAAGGCTTAACTTTTGTTTGTTGATGTGTATGTGTGTGTGTGTGTGTCCCAACCCTCACATTCAAAATCTCAACCCCAACCCTCACATTCAAAATCTCAACCCCAACTCAATCCTCACCCAACACAGTCTTTTTCAAAATGAGATTTCCACCTATATATGTATATATATTTTACGTTTTTTTTTTTTTTTCTCTTCTTCCAATTCTGTCT
>NW_028222995.1:0-21698 GCF_056783735.1 Eptatretus burgeri
CCTCGAGACGTGGGGCTTGTGTTTTTTTTTATGCGCATGGTGACGTCATGGCTGCACGCAAGGTTGGAATCCGGTAGGAGGGGTATCCCTGCCGGATGGTACCGTCCAAGGAGGGACGAGGTACACATGCAGCTGCATGACGTCACGGGCAGGTGCAAAGTGCGCGAGCTGCGAGTTGCCGCGCCAGTGCTCCGCATGGAAAAAAAAAAAAGGGCAAGCCTCACTTTCGGGTGCACAGGATTCCCAGGCAAGGGGTGGAAGACCCCCTTACCCAGGGCACAGGATGGAAACTAGTTAGGGGGAAGGGTTAGCTTAGTTAGACCGACTTCATGGGGCAGGGGTAAGTCCTCATGGAGTCCGTGGAATGGATGAGTTAGAGGGATTTAGATGAGCTTTAGGTGGGGAAATAAAAGTTATTTTAGAGATTTGGGGACAGGACTTGTGAGTGTGTAGAGGGGACGGAGTTTAGCTACCTAGTGTTAAATGGAACGTGCTATAGTATAAGGGAGGACGTGGGAGCACGAGTTAGTTAGGGGATGTAGTTAGAAGGATGGCAGAGTTCAGCGGTGAGTGTGTTGAAGAGTTGTTGGTGAGTGAAGTGGAAGCATGTGCTTGGTGAGTGAGTGAGGCCAGCGGGTCTGTGTGTATGGAGCGAATGGGGACTGCATGGTGCGATGAGTGATTGGGGGGAGGAGTGACTCCCGCCCAAGGGACCCCGGGGTCAGTGTAGACTGAGTTAGTGGGTTAGTCAAATTAACAAAAATGGAGGTCGTTTTGTTGTTGGTGGGGAAGTAGGCTCGAAACCCGTTTGGAGGGGTGCAGGAGCCCTGTTGACAGGCTGGGAGCGTGGTGGCGAAAGGTGAGTATCGCTGAGTGGGTACCCCGGGCACCAGGCTAGTCGGCCGTAGTAGGCCAAGGGCCCATGGGGGGCCGAGATAGCGTAGTGGGCACGGGTGCGCCTGCTTGGTGCGGGGGCCCGGGGCGCCATTAGCCGCGTGGGCAGTGTTGTGGGCACGGGTGACCCTCGGAAAGGGGCCTGGGAAGCCAGCCTGCCACGTGTGCGTTTCAGGGGAGGTGCCATGGGGGGCACTCCCCGGTGTTTAGGGAGCTGATAGGCTCGGAGGCAGTGTAGTGCCCGGGGGTGCCTTAGCTGGAGATTCGGCAGAGGGTCGTGCCTGCCAAAGGGAGCCACGTGTCCCAGCCATGAGACCGTGTGAGGGCACGGAGAGAAAATTGGGGGGCGAGGCCCAAATTGTGAGGACACCAACACAGGCGACGGGAATCTGGGTTGTTAGAAGCAATAGTTCAAGCGAGAGGCGCTTGTTGAAAGCCCCGGGGTAGTTTAAGAATTAATGGTTAGGGTAGATGAGGAGATGTACCCCTCCGCACCATCCATCCCCTCGCTCTCGTTGTGGGCCGCTGGACCCACTTTGGTTATAGATTGCTGAAGTCTGGGGAGGCCATTCTGGGGCTTCGTTGGGCCTCGGCAAAGGACGCGAGCTCTCCCTTATTCCCCTCCGGGAAGGGAACGTAGGGGTTGGGAGTAGGCTAGGTTACAGGATAGGTTAGCCGAACAAAGACGATAAAGGGGGTTAGGGGACGATTTATAGTGGGGAAGTAAAAAAAAAAAAAAGTTGGGGCTAAATTGGGGTTTGACAAATTAAGGGAGTGGGTATAGACAATGACAGGCAAAGGCGATAGGTTGGGAGGGAGACCGTAGGGTAGGTCCGAGCCCGCCTTCCGAGTGGCCAGCACCACCGCACTCCCTCCACCAACCTCCACTGAACGGCAAAGGCTGGCCAGCTTCATCTGCTGGCTGCGTTGCTGCAAGGCAGAGGCCGGCCCACTTCATCAGCAGCTGCTGTGCTTCAAGGCCTGTGCCGGCCAGTTCATCTGCCGGCTGTGTTTGCCTGCAGCGGCCTTCTTCTGCAGGCTGTGTTTGCCTGCTCGCCTTTGCCATGCCATGCCCACTGCCCCTGTTCACCAGCCCCGTTCAATTTTTGCTTTGCCCCCCCCCCCCTGTTCATTGCCATGTGCGCCAGGATCAGAAAGCAACAGTTTGCAAGCTGCAAGAACTGCCCTGTTGGCAGCTACAACACGGGCCTGCAGTGGCGGCCCGTGCACCGTGTGTCCATCCATCCATCCGTTGTGCTCATTGCGTGTGCCACTTGAGCTGGCACGGAGACTGCGTTTGTGCAGCCCATGCACCGTTGTGGTTCACTGCGTTCAGTTCAAAAGGGAAGGCCTTGGACTGCGTGTGAGCAGCCGGCCACGTTCCCTGTCACCTGCATTGTTTGAGTCAGAGACTGCATGCGAGCAGCCTGGCTCCCTGCTAACTGCTTTCTTTTTGCAGAGTTCAGTGATCCTGGGCCATGGTTTAGTGTAAAATTTGTAAGTTAAGGTTAAGATGTACTGTACATATGAGTGCGCCCCCGGCATGTTTGTCTTAGCGCCGGCAATTTTATTTAAGTCGTCCATGTGAGTGGGTTTGTTCAGGTAGTTACTCAGCCCTCAGGTTATTTATTTTGGGGACACGAATACCATGAATGTCGCACTCAGGGATCCGTAGGTAAAATGTACTAGGGGAAAACGACACATGATGGCACACGAAAATTTGACGACTCGGGACGAGTCTGTAAAAAGGGGAGGGGGTAGTGTTGAGGTTGACGAAATTCGCGAACCACCATTCAGGTCCCTTAGGTGAGATATCTCTGTGAGTATATGTGTAGTTAGGCCCAAACCCGTTGTTTAGAGGGAATAAATGTCATTCATGCGGGCTGCGACCCTTCTAGATAGCCGTTTTTTCTTTACTATCTTTATTTATTTTGGACCACCCGCCATTACTACCACCACCAACCACGTCTCAACAGCCATCACACAACAACCACCAACCGCAACGCCGCTTCACAACAACAGCCACGACCTTTACCGTCACAACTCGCCCTCGCAACCATCGCATCACCGTCATTCCCACGCCGCTTGTGGGCACCGATACTGGACTCGTGCAGGGCGCGCACCGAGCAGGGGTGCAAAAGCGCCGGCCTTTCCGAAGAAAACGGATCAAAACGACTCACGCCCACTTTCTGTTCCGTCCTATCGGCGAGCGTGGGGCGATTTGGCCCCGCCTCCAGGTGCGTTGGAGTAATATCGCTATATGCAAATTCATGGATCAAAAAGCATTCACGCCCACTTTTCCTCGGTCCAATGGGGAGCCAGTTAGAGGTGAAGGGTCGGAGGTAAAGGAGCGAGGCCACGGGGCATATAAGGGGGCCGCGCTGCCAAACAGAGCAGTTCGGAGGGAGAAGCAGTTAAGAGTTCGGAGTCAGTGAAGAGTTGGGACGAGACAAGAGAGGAGGGGGAGAAGGAGGATGGACGGAGCTGTGGAGAGGGGGAGGCGGGGAAGGCGGTCGTGGGGGTGCTCGTGACGGAGGCGGGGAGCTGCGGAGGGAGAGGCCGGCGGCGCGACCGAGGTCGTGGTGGAGACGCTCGTCGCGGGACCCGAGACAGGGGGATATCCTTCCTTCCCCGAGCATCAACAACCCCCTCCCGTTTCCCCCCGCGCTGAGATAGTGCGAGAAGGGGGCCCCGTTCCCACCCCATACCAGGCAGTCCCAGCGAGGCCCGCGGAGTCGGGCGCCAGCGCCATTTTGCGGCTCATCCTCAGGACGGGTAGGCCCGACGCGGTCTCGGCCCCAGGCTCCGCCTGCCCCCTCATCCTTGAGGGTGGTCCTTTTCTTTTGCTTTGGGTATATGTGTTGGCGGCGCCATCTGTGAAGTAAAAACTGTATAAGTGTTGCCGTGTGCTCGGTAGTCGGTTAGATCTGCATGGTTGCATTTGCTTTTTGTGCATTATTGTTGTGTTCCTTCTTCCTCCTTTTACATTTGCTTTTGATGTAATTGTATATGTGTGCTTTCCGTTCATCGCGAAATAAATGTGCTTTATGTTGAACTGTTTTCCCCGTTTCGCCGTCTTTTCCTCTATTGAATCTCCATCTTACTTCACGTAAAGGGTTGGTCATGGGCTAAAACGCCCGATAATTAATCGAACCGTCGAGGCCAACGATAACACCGCTCGGTTATCCCGATAGTACGGAACGGGTCGCTTAAAGTGGCCCGTGTCCGAAGTCGACCTGCGGCGAGGTGCGATCGCCCAGTCTACCCTCCGTGTGGGTACTTAGGTAGGTCGAATTTGGCGAGCAACCATATCCCACGCGGGGGGCCGATTGGCACGATCATGGTGAGGCCGAAAGGTCCACCCGTGACTAGTTCCCGGCGTTAGTCCGAGAGGGTCATGACGGGATTGTCCGTCCGCTGGGCGACGTGCCGCGATTCGAGTTACGTGGCTGTTCGCACGCCGGCGGGCGCGAATCAAGAACAATATATATATATATATGTGTATATATATATATATATATGTGTGTATATATATGTGTGTATATATATATATATATTGTTGTGGTTACCAGATTCGCAAACCACCATTCAGGTCCCTTAGGTGAGGTATCTCGGTAAGTGCATGTGTAGTTAGGCCCAAACCCGTTGTCTAGTGGGAATACATGTCATTTATACGTGCTGCGACTCTTCAGGATAGCCGTTTTTCTTTTACTATCTTTATTTTGGACCAATCGCCACCATCACAACCACAACAACAACCACCAACCACAACGCCGCTTCACCACAACCGCCATGACCTTTACCGTCACAACTCGCCACCATCGCATCACCGTCATCTCGCGCCACTCATGGGTACCGGTGTTGGACTCATGCAGAATGCGCGTCGAACAGCGTGTACAAAATCACGGATTTTCTGCTTCAAAAACGGATCAAAAACGACACACGCCCACTTTTTGCCGTCCAATCGGTGAGCGAGGGGCGATTTGGCCCCGCCACCAGAACGATCGATATATGCAAATTTGTGGATCAAAAGCCTTCACGCCCACTTTTTCTCGGGCCAATGGGGAGCGAGGTGAAAGGTCAAAGGGAGGGGGTCAAAGGCGAAGTTACGGGGGGATAAAAGGACGGTGTTCGTCAGTCAGAGGAGAGTCAGCAGAACGAGAACGAGGAGTCGGAACGAGAGAGTCAGAGGGGGTCGGAGAGTCAAGAAGAGGAGAGTCGGAAGCAGAGGGTCAAGACTTCGCGGGCGGTGGAGCTGCTCGTCGTGTGCGTTGGAGTCGGAACGGAGGGGACGGAGCTGTGGAAAGGCGGCGACACCAGACGAGGGGGTGCTCGCGTCGTGCAGGAAGCTGCACCCGAGGGAGGCCGACAGCGCGACCTGGCCGAGGTGGAGACGCTCGTCGCATATAATAAAGATCCTCTATACCCCGAGCATCAGCAACCCTCCTGTTTCCCCGCGCTGAGATAGTGCGACCAAGGGGCCCCGTTCCCACCCCCTACCAGGCACTGTCCACGAGGCCCGCGGGTTGCGGGGCCGTCGCCGCACCGCGTCTCATCACCAGACGGGTAGGCCCGACCCGGTCTCGGCCCCAGGCCTACCCCATTCTTGAGGGTATTTCTTTTCCTTGGTTTTGGGTATGTGTTGTCGGCGCCGTCTGTGAAGTAGAATTGTATAAGTGTTGCCGTGTGCTCGGTAGTCGGTATTAGCTCTGCACTGTGTTTTCACTTTTATGTTTGCTTTTTGTGTAAATGGAATTGTGTTTTCTTTTTTTGTGTGCATTTGGTGGAATGGTATTTGTGTGCTTTTCCCGTTCGTCGCGAATAAATGTGCTTTTATTGTTGAACTGTTCTCCCGCTTCGCTTCGTCTTTTCCTCCATTGAATCCCCATCTTGCTTCACGTAAAGGGTTGGTAGTGGGCTGAACACGCCCGCTAATTAATCGACCCGTCGAGGTCGACGATCACACCGCCCGGTTATTCTGATAGTACGGAACGGGTCGCTTAAGTGCCCCGTGCCCCAAGTCGACCTGCGGCGAGGTGCGATCGCCCGGCCCGACCCTCCGTGTGGGTACTTAGGTAGTTCGAATTTGGCGAGCAACCCTATCCCACGTGGGGGCTGATTGGCTCGATCGCGGTGAGACCGAAAGGTCCACCCGTGACTGGTTCCCGGCGTTAGTCCGAGAGGGTCACGACTGGATTGTCCGTCCGGTGGGCGACGTGCCGCGATTCGAGTTACGTGGCCGTCAGCACGCCGGCGGGCGCGAATCCGCAACACTGGTGTCAGGAGTGGGATACAAATTCATCGCCCTCCTCGCGGCACTGGTATCGGAGAACAGGAAAACGGGCTCTCCTGTCTCCGGCTAAATTCACGGGAATCGGTCCAGGGGTGAGAGAAGCGACCCCCGATTCCCTCCAAATTACGAGCGAGTTAAATTAACCCTTCACGAGAAGCAAGATGGCGTCTCAAGGCGAGCGGGAGCCGGGGGTATTAGAAATGTATATGTGTAATAATGTAGAGTCCATGGTCCAGGATGGAATCCCCGTGCAGGAAATGTTGATTGTGCAGGAACACGGACTCGCCCAACTGAACCCAGGGCCCGAGGTGGGTGCGGCAGCGGCCGCGGTGTATGACACCTCCCCCCCCCTCTCCACCAAGACCCTTCCCCAACCCCTGCCGAAACGGCTCAGCTGAGTGCATCCAACATGGCCCAGCTTATAGCCATGCTGGCGGCAATGAACAAACAAATGAATGCGAAAGTGATCGAAACGACGATGGATACAAATACAAATGAAATGAAAAACGAAATGAAAGACATAAAAAAACAAATGAATGAAGTGAAAACGATGATGGATACAAATACAAATGAAATGAAAAACGAAATGAAAGACATGAACAAGCAAATGAATGAAGTGAAAACGACGATGGATGCGAATACACAGCAAATGAGAAAAGAAATGAAAGAACTACGGGGTGAGACGCAGAACATGGGCCGATGCCTGCAGGCGGGCATGAAGGCCGTGACCAGGGAGCTGGGAATGGCGACTCCACGTGTGGGAGCAAACGAGCTGGGTGGGGTGCAACGGCTGACAGGCCCGCGGTGGAGGCGGGTGAAAAATAATTCGTGGAACGTGTTGGGCGAGGGTCGTGGACGATGACCGAAAGGGAAAAATTAAATGGGGAGACCAAAACGTGTGAGACGAGACACGAGGTGACGACAACAGAAATAATAGTTGAGACAAGGGAGGTAAAGGGTGAAGAGTTGGCAGTGACGGTAGCCGGGAAGGGAACCATAGAGGAGAGACTACACGAGGAAGACGGGGTAAGTGACGCACACACACACACAGAGGTAGCGGAGAGAAAATTGGGGGGTGAGCTCGCGGAGCGTGCAGGGACCCGGTGCGAGCACCTGGATGGCCTCCTCCAGGAACGAGGGGAGGGAGTATGCCCCCTTGAGGCGAGTCACGACCAGGTGAGTTCGGTCGTGTTTTGCGAGGTTGAGGGGACGAGTGCTGTGGACGGGTGCACGGAGAGCTTGGGGGGTATAGAGGCCCCGGAGACCCTTGTGGGGACACGAATCCCCAGTGTAGTTGTCCCTGTGTGTGTGGTGCAAGGCGTGAGTGCGTCCCCGTGTGTGGAAGCGACCCCGTGTGTGAGTGGTGTGGTGGCGATGGTGCTGGAGTGCGTGCTTCCCAGCACGCCGTGTTTGGATGAGGCACCGTGTGTGAGTGAGGCCGTGTGTGTGAGTGAAACGGCCAGTATGAGTGAGGCACCACGTGTGAGTGGTGTGGTGGCGATTGTGCCGGTGTACGTGCTTCCCAGCACACGGTGTATGGATGAGGCACCGCGGTTGAGTGCCCCGCGTATGAGTGAGGGACGTTGTGTGGAAGAGACCGCGTGTGTGTGTCGCCGTGTGTATGAGTGAGGTACCGCGGGTGAGTGCCCCCGCGTGTATGAGTGAGGCACGGTGTGTGGATGAGGCACAGCGGTTGAGTGCCCTCGCGTGTGTGGGTGAGGCACCGCGGGTGGGTGCCCCCGCGCGAGTGAATGGAGCACCACGTGTGAGTAGTATGGTTTGTGTGAGTAGTGAGGCACGCGTGAGTGAACGGCCGTGTGCAAGGTCGCTGTGTGCCAGGGAGACCGTGTGTGTGAGAGAGCGGTATGTGAGGGAGATGTCGGTTGGCATGCGGGAGCACGCAGCCGCATCTCCCGGTGTGAATGTGATGGTGTGGACTGTGTGCGTCGTAACACGCAGGTGTGCGTGGGTGGAATGGAGACGACGACGGCGACAGAGGAGAGAAAGCCGAGTAGCGGCTGTAGTTGTTTCGAGGACCGTGCCGGGTTCACCCAGCAGTGAGCACGCGGTTCGTGCTGTGCAACGCACGAGACCGCCACGTGCTCGCTTGCGAGAGTGAAGTCCCGGTCCGGAAACGCACGCGGTGGATTTGCCGATCCCGCGGACGGACAAAGTTTAGGCAGGTAAATGGATTTGGACCGGACGGGTTCTCCACGCGATCGTGTGTGTTAAGCTCCAACGGGCAAAGCACATGTGTTCGCGTGGGGAACCCCTCGAGACGTGGGGCTTGTGTTTTTTTTTTGCGCACGGTGACGCCATGGCTGCACGTGGGGTTGGAATCCGGCAGGAGGGGTATCTCTGCCGGATGGTCCCGTCCAAGGAGGGACGAGGAACACGTGCAGCTGCATGACGTCACGGGCAGGTGCAAAGTGCGCGAGCTCTGAGTTGCCGCGCAGGTGCTGCGCATGGAAAAAAAAAAGGAGCAAGCCTCACTTTCGGGTGTACAGGATTCCTGGGCAAGGGGTGAAAGACCCCCTTACCTGGGCACAGGATGAAAACTAGTTAGGGGGAAGGGTTAGCTTAGCTAGACCGACTCCATGGGGCAGGGGTAAGTCCTCATGGAGTCCGTGGAATGGATTAGTTAGAGGGATTGTAGCGAGATTTAGGTTGGGAAATAAAATGGGATTATTTTGGAGACAGAGACAGACTTATGAATGTGTAGTGGGGACGTAGCTTAGCTACGTAGGTTAAAAGGAACGTGCTGTAGTTTAAGGGACGACGTGGGAGCACGAGTTAGTTCGGGGAGGTAGTTAGGAGGATGGCAGAGTTCAGTGGTGTGTATGTTGAAGAGTTGGTGAGTGAAGTGGAAGCATGTGCTTGTTGAGGGAGTGAGGCCAGCGGGTCTGTGTGAATGGAGCGAATGGGGAATGCATGGTGCGATGAGTGATTGGGGGGAGGAGTGACTCCCGCCCAAGGGACCCCGGGTCAGAGTAGAGTGAGTTAGCTGGGTTAGTCAAATTGAAAAATGGAGGTCGTTTTGTTGTTGGTGGGAAAGTAGGCTCGAGACCCATTTGGAGGGTGCAGGAGCCCTGTTGACGGGCTTGGGAGCGTGGCTGCGAAAGGTGAGTATCGCTGAGTGGGTACCCCGGGCACCAGGCTAGTCGGCCGCGGTAGGCCAAGGGCCCATGGGGGGCCGGGATAGAGTAGTGGGCACGGGTGCGCCTGCTTGGTGCGGGGGCCCGGGGCGCCATTAGCCGCGTGGGCAGTGCAGTGGGCACGGGTGACCCTCGGAAAGGGGCCCGGGAGGCCGGCCTGCCACGTGTGCGTTTCAGGGGAGGTGCCATGGGGGGCACTCCCCGGTGTTAGGGAGCTGGTAGGCTCGGAGGCAGTGTAGTGCCCGGAGGTGCCATAGCGGGAGATTCGGCAGAGGGTCGTGCCTGCCAAAGGGAGCCACGTGTCCCAGCCAGGAGACCGTGTGAGGGCACGGAGAGAAAATTGGGGGGCGAGGCCCGAAATTGTGAGGACACCAACACAGGCGACGGGAATCTGGGTTGTTAGAACCAATAGTTTAAGCGAGAGGCGCTTGTTGAAGCCCCGGGGTAGTTTAACAGTTAAATGGATAGGGTAGATTAGGAAGTGTACCCCTCCGCACCATCCATCCCCTCGCTGTCGTTGTGGGCCGCTGGACCCACTTTGGGTTAGATCGCCGAACTCTGGGGAGGCCATTCTGAGGCTTCGTTGGGCCTCGACACAGGACGTTAGCTCTCCCTTATTCCCCTCCGGGAAGGGAACGTAGGGGTTGGGAGTAGGCTAGGTGACAGGATAGGTTAGCCGAACAAGGACAGTAAAGGGGGTTAGGGGACGATTTATAGAGGGGAAGTAAAAATAAAAACAACAAAAAAATAAGTTGGGGCTAAATTGGGGTTTGACAAATTAAGGGAGTGGGTATGTACAGTGACAGGCAAAGGCGATAGGTTGGGAGGGAGACAGGTAGGTAGGTCCGAGCCCACCTTCCAAGTGGCCAGCACCACCGCACTCCCTCCACCAACCTCCACTGAACGGCAAAAGCTGGCCAGCTTCATCTGCTGGCTGTGTTTTCTGCAAGGCCTGTGTCATCGGCTGGCCGTGTTTGTCTTCGAGGCGGAGGCCGGCCAACTTCATCGGCAGCTGTTGTTTTGCTGCAAGGCCTGTGCCATCGGCTGGCCGTGTTTTGCTTCAAGGCCTGTGCCGGCCGGATCGTCTGCAGCTGCTGTACTTCAAGGCCTGTGCCGGCCAGTTCATCTGCCGGCTGTGTTTGCCTGCAGCGGCCTTCTTCTGCGGGCTGTGTTTGCCTGCTGCCTTTGCCATGCCATGCCACTGCCCACGTTCACCAGCCCCGTTCAATTTTTGCTTTGCCCCCCCTGTTCGTTTCCATGTGCGCCAGGATCGGAAAGCAACAGTTTGCAAGCTGCGAGAACTGCCCTGTTGGCAGCTACAACACGGGCCTGCAGTGGCAGCCCGTGCACCGTGTTTGTGTCCATGCATCCATTCGTTGTGCTCATTGCGTGTGCCACTTGAGCTGGCACGGAGACTGCGTTGTGCAGCCCAAGCACCGTTGTGGTTCACTGAGTTCAGTTCAAAAGGGAAGGCCTTGGACTGCGTGTGTGAGCAGCCAGCCACGTTCCCTGTCACCTGCATTGTTTTGAGCCAGAGACTGCATGCGGGCAGCCTGGCTCCCTGCTAACTGCTTTCTTTTGCAGAGTTCAATGATCCTGGGCCATGGTTTAGTGTAAGATTTGTAAGTTAAGGTTAAGATGTACTGTACATATGAGTGCGCCCCCGGCATGTATGTCTTAGCGCCGGCAATTTTATTTAAGTCGTCCGTGTGAGTGAGTTTGTTTAGATAGTTACGCAGCCCTCAGGTTATTTATTTTGGGGACACGAATACCATGAATGTCGCACTCAGGGATCCGTAGGTAAAATGTACTAGGGGAAAACTACACATGATGGCACACGAAAATTTGACGACTCGGGACGAGTCTGTAAAAAGGGAAGGGGTAGTGTTGTGGTTACCAGATTCGCAAACCACCATTCAGGTCCCTTAGGTGAGGTATCTCGGTAAGTGCATGTGTAGTTAGGCCCAAACCCGTTGTCTAGTGGGAATACATGTCATTTATACGTGCTGCGACTCTTCAGGATAGCCGTTTTTCTTTTACTATCTTTATTTTGGACCAATCGCCACCATCACAACCACAACAACAACCACCAACCACAACGCCGCTTCACCACAACCGCCATGACCTTTACCGTCACAACTCGCCACCATCGCATCACCGTCATCTCGCGCCACTCATGGGTACCGGTGTTGGACTCATGCAGAATGCGCGTCGAACAGCGTGTACAAAATCACGGATTTTCTGCTTCAAAAACGGATCAAAAACGACACACGCCCACTTTTTGACGTCCAATCGGTGAGCGAGGGGCGATTTGGCCCCGCCTCCAGAACGATCGATATATGCAAATTTGTGGATCAAAAAGCCTTCACGCCCACTTTTTCTCGGGCCAATGGGGAGCGAGGTGAAAGGTCAAAGGGAGGGGGTCAAAGGCGAAGTTACGGGGGGATAAAAGGACGGTGTTCGTCAGTCAGAGGAGAGTCAGCAGAACGAGAACGAGGAGTCGGAACGAGAGAGTCAGAGGGGGTCGGAGAGTCAAGAAGAGGAGAGTCGGAAGCAGAGGGTCAAGACTTCGCGGGCGGTGGAGCTGCTCGTCGTGTGCGTTGGAGTCGGAACGGAGGGGACGGAGCTGTGGAAAGGCGGCGACACCAGACGAGGGGGTGCTCGCGTCGTGCAGGAAGCTGCACCCGAGGGAGGCCGACAGCGCGACCTGGCCGAGGTGGAGACGCTCGTCGCACATAATAAAGATCCTCTATACCCCGAGCATCAGCAACCCCCTCCTGTTTCCCCCCGCGCTGAGATAGTGCGACCAAGGGGGCCCCGTTCCCACCCCCTACCAGGCACTGTCCACGAGGCCCGCGGGTTGCGGGGCCATCGCCGCTCCGCGTCTCATCACCAGACGGGTAGGCCCGACCCGGTCTCGGCCCCAGGCCTACCCCATTCTTGAGGGTATTTCTTTTCCTTGGTTTTGGGTATGTGTTGTCGGCGCCGTCTGTGAAGTAGATTTGTATAAGTGTTGCCGTGTGCTCGGTAGTCGGTATTAGCTCTGCACTGTGTTTTCACTTTTATGTTTGCTTTTTGTGTAAATGGAATTGTGTTTTCTTTTTTTTGTGTGCATTTGGTGGAATTGTATTTGTGTGCTTTCCGTTCGTCGCGAATAAATGTGCTTTATTGTTGAACTGTTCTCCCGCTTCGCTTCGTCTTTTCCCCCATTGAATCCCCATCTTGCTTCACGTAAAGGGTTGGTAGTGGGCTGAACACGCCCGATAATTAATCGAACCGTCGAGGTCGACGATAACACCGCTCGGTTATTCTGATAGTACGGAACGGGTCGCTTAAGTGGCCCGTGTCCGAAGTCGACCTGCGGCGAGGTGCGATCGCCCGGTCTACCCTCCGCGTGGGTACTTAGGTAGTCTCGACTTGGCGAGCAACCCTATCCCACGCGGGGGCTGATTGGCTCGATCGCGGTGAGACCGAAAGGTCCACCCGTGACTGGTTCCCGGCGTTAGTCCGAGAGGGTCACGACTGGATTGTCCGTCCGGTGGGCGACGTGCCGCGATTCGAGTTACGTGGCCGTCAGCACGCCGGCGGGCGCGAATCCGCAACACTGGTGTCAGGAGTGGGATACAAATTCATCGCCCTCCTCGCGGCACTGGTATCGGAGAACAGGAAAACGGGCTCTCCTGTCTCCGGCTAAATTCACGGGAATCGGTCCAGGGGTGAGAGAAGCGACCCCCGATTCCCTCCAAATTACGAGCGAGCAAATTAACCCTTCACGAGAAGCAAGATGGCGTCTCAAGGCGAGCGGGAGCCGGGGGTATTAGAAATGTATATGTGTAATAATGTAGAGTCCATGGTCCAGGATGGAATCCCCGTGCAGGAAATGTTGATTGTGCAGGAACACGGACTCGCCCAACTGAACCCAGGGCCCGAGGTGGGTGCGGCGGCGGCCGCGGTGTATGACACCTCCCCCCCCCCTCTCCACCAAGACCCTTCCCCAACCCCTGCCGAAATGGCTCACCCAAGCGCACCCGACATGGCCCAGCTATGCGCCATGCTGGCGGCAATGAACAAACAAATGAATGAAGTGAAAACGACGATGGATACAAATACAAATGAAATGAAAAACGAAATGAAAGACATGAACAAGCAAATGAATGAAGTGAAAACGACGATGGATACAAATACAAATGAAATGAAAAACGAAATGAAAGACATGAACAAGCAAATGAATGAAGTGAAAACGACGATGGATGCGAATACACAGCAAATGAGAAAAGAAATGAAAGAACTACGGGGTGAGACGCAGAACATGGGCCGATGCCTGCAGGCGGGCATGAAGGCCGTGACCAGGGAGCTGGGAATGGCGACTCCACGTGTGGGAGCAAACGAGCTGGGTGGGGGTGCAACGGCTGACAGGCCCGCGGTGGAGGCGGGTGAAAAAATAATTCGTGGAACGTGTTGGGCGAGGGTCGTGACGATGACCGAAAGGGAAAAATTAAATGGGGAGACCAAAACGTGTGAGACGAGACACGAGGTGACGACAACAGAAATAATAGTTGAGACAAGGGAGGTAAAGGGTGAAGAGTTGGCAGTGACGGTAGCCGGGAAGGGAACCATAGAGGAGAGACTACACGAGGAAGACGGGGTAAGTGACGCACACACACACACAGAGGTAGCGGAGAGAAAATTGGGGGGTGAGCTCGCGGAGCGTGCAGGGACCCGGTGCGAGCACCTGGATGGCCTCCTCCAGGAACGAGGGGAGGGAGTATGCCCCCTTAAGGCGAGTCACGACCAGGTGAGTTCGGTCGTGTTTTGCGAGGTTGAGGGGACGAGTGCTGTGGACGGGTGCACGGAGAGCTTGGGGGGTATAGAGGCCCCGGAGACCCTTGTGGGGATACGAATCCCCAGTGTAGTTGTCCCTGTGTGTGTGGTGCAAGGCGTGAGTGCGTCCCCGTGTGTGGAAGCGACCCCGTGTGTGAGTGGTGTGGTGGCGATGGTGCTGGAGTGCGTGCTTCCCAGCACGCCGTGTTTGGATGAGGCACCGTGTGTGAGTGAGGCCGTGTGTGTGAGTGAAACGGCCAGTATGAGTGAGGCACCACGTGTGAGTGGTGTGGTGGCGATTGTGCCGGTGTACGTGCTTCCCAGCACACGGTGTATGGATGAGGCACCGCGGTTGAGTGCCCCCGCGTGTATGAGTGAGGGACGTTGTGTGGAAGAGACCGCGTGTGTGTGTCGCCGTGTGTATGAGTGAGGTACCGCGGGTGAGTGCCCCCGCGTGTATGAGTGAGGCACGGTGTGTGGATGAGGCACAGCGGTTGAGTGCCCTCGCGTGTGTGGGTGAGGCACCGCGGGTGAGTGCCCCCGCGCGAGTGAATGGAGCACCACGTGTGAGTAGTGAGGCACGCGTGAGTGAACGGCCGTGTGCAAGGTCGCTGTGTGCAAGGGAGACCGTGTGTGTGAGAGAGCGGTATGTGAGGGAGATGTCGGTTGGCATGCGGGAGCACGCAGCCGCATCTCCCGGTGTGAATGTGATGGTGTGGACTGTGTGCGTCGTAACACGCAGGTGTGCGTGGGTGGAATGGAGACGACGACGGCGACAGAGGAGAGAAAGCCGAGTAGCGGCTGTAGTTGTTTCGAGGACCGTGCCGGGTTCACCCAGCAGTGAGCACGCGGTTCGTGCTGTGCAACGCACGAGACCGCCACGTGCTCGCTTGCGAGAGTGAAGTCCCGGTCCGGAAACGCACGCGGTGGATTTGCCGATCCCGCGGACGGACAAAGTTTAGGCAGGACTACGGATTTGGACCGGACGGGTTCTCCACGCGATCGTGTGTGTTAAGCTCCAACGGGCAAAGCACATGTGTTCGCGTGGGGAACCCCTCGAGAAGTGGGGCTTGTGTTTTTTTTTTGCGCACGGTGACGCCATGGCTGCACGTGGGGTTGGAATCCGGCAGGAGGGGTATCTCTGCCGGATGGTCCCGTCCAAGGAGGGACGAGGAACACGTGCAGCTGCATGACGTCACGGGCAGGTGCAAAGTGCGCGAGCTCTGAGTTGCCGCGCAGGTGCTGCGCATGGAAAAAAAAAAGGAGCAAGCCTCACTTTCGGGTGTACAGGATTCCTGGGCAAGGAGTGAAAGACGCCCTTACCTGGGCTCAGGATGAAATCTAGTTAGGGGGAAGGGTTAGCTTAGCTAGACCGACTCCATGGGGCAGGGGTAAGTCCTCATGGAGTCCGTGGAATGGATTAGTTAGAGGGATTGTAGCGAGATTTAGGTTGGGAAATAAAATGGGATTATTTTGGAGACAGAGACAGACTTATGAATGTGTAGTGGGGACGTAGCTTAGCTACGTAGGTTAAAAGGAACGTGCTGTAGTTTAAGGGACGACGTGGGAGCACGAGTTAGTTCGGGGAGGTAGTTAGGAGGATGGCAGAGTTCAGTGGTGTGTGTGTTGAAGAGTTGGTGAGTTGTGAGGCATGTGCTTGGTGAGTGAGTGAGGCCAGCGGGTCTGTGTGAGTGGAGTGAATGGGGAATGCATGGTGCGATGAGTGATTGGGGGGAGGAGTGACTCCCGCCCAAGGGACCCCGGGGTCAGAGTAGAGTGAGTTAGCTGGGTTAGTTAAATTGAAAAATGGAGGTCGTTTTGTTGTTGGTGGGAAGGTAGGCTCGAAACCCATTTGGAGGGGTGCAGGAGCCCTGTTGACGGGCTTGGGAGCGTGGCTGCGAAAGGTGAGTATCGCTGAGTGGGTACCCCGGGCACCAGGCTAGTCGGACGCGGTAGGCCAAGGGCCCATGGGGGGCCGGGATAGAGTAGTGGGCACGGGTGCGCCTGCTTGGTGCGGGGGCCCGGGGCGCCATTAGCCGCGTGGGCAGTGCAGTGGGCACGGGTGACCCTCGGAAAGGGGCCCGGGAGGCCGGCCTGCCACGTGTGCGTTTCAGGGAGGTGCCATGGGGCACTCCCGGTGTTAGGGAGCTGGTAGGCCCGGAGGCAGTGTAGTGCCCGGGGGTGCCATAGCGGGAGATTCGGCAGAGGGTCGTGCCTGCCAAAGGGAGCCACGTGTCCCAGCCAGGAGACCGTGTGAGGGCACGGAGAGAGAATTTGGGGGCGAGGCCCGAAATTGTGAGGACACCAACACAGGCGACGGGAATCTGGGTTGTTAGAACCAATAGTTTAAGCGAGAGGCGCTTGTTGAAGCCCGGGCTAGTTTAACAGTTAAATGGATAGGGTAGATTAGGAAGTGTACCCCTCCGCACCATCCATCCCCTCCCTGTCGTTGTGGGTCGCTGGACCCACTTTGGGTTAGATCGCCGAACTCTGGGGAGGCCATTCTGAGGCTTCGTTGGGCCTCGACACAGGACGTTAGCTCTCCCTTTATTCCCCTCCGGGAAAGGGAACGTAGGGGTTGGGAGAGTAGGCTAGGTGACAGGATAGGTTAGCCGAACAAGGACAGTAAAGGGGGTTAGGGGACGATTTATAGAGGGGAAGTAAAAATAAAAACAACAAAAAAATAAGTTGGGGCTAAATTGGGGTTTGACAAATTAAGGGAGTGGGTATGTACAGTGACAGGCAAAGGCGATAGGTTGGGAGGGAGACAGGTAGGTAGGTCCGAGCCCACCTTCCAAGTGGCCAGCACCACCGCACTCCCTCCACCAACCTCCACTGAACGGCAAAAGCTGGCCAGCTTCATCTGCTGGCTGTGTTTTCTGCAAGGCCTGTGTCATCGGCTGGCCGTGTTTGTCTTCGAGGCGGAGGCCGGCCAACTTCATCGGCAGCTGTTGTTTTGCTGCAAGGCCTGTGCCATCGGCTGGCCGTGTTTTGCTTCAAGGCCTGTGCCGGCCGGATCGTCTGCAGCTGCTGTACTTCAAGGCCTGTGCCGGCCAGTTCATCTGCCGGCTGTGTTTGCCTGCAGCGGCCTTCTTCTGCGGGCTGTGTTTGCCTGCTGCCTTTGCCATGCCATGCCACTGCCCACGTTCACCAGCCCCGTTCAATTTTTGCTTTGCCCCCCCTGTTCGTTTCCATGTGCGCCAGGATCGGAAAGCAACAGTTTGCAAGCTGCGAGAACTGCCCTGTTGGCAGCTACAACACGGGCCTGCAGTGGCAGCCCGTGCACCGTGTTTGTGTCCATGCATCCATTCGTTGTGCTCATTGCGTGTGCCACTTGAGCTGGCACGGAGACTGCGTTGTGCAGCCCAAGCACCGTTGTGGTTCACTGAGTTCAGTTCAAAAGGGAAGGCCTTGGACTGCGTGTGAGCAGCCAGCCACGTTCCCTGTCACCTGCATTGTTTTGAGCCAGAGACTGCATGCGGGCAGCCTGGCTCCCTGCTAACTGCTTTCTTTTGCAGAGTTCAATGATCCTGGGCCATGGTTTAGTGTAAGATTTGTAAGTTAAGGTTAAGATGTACTGTACATATGAGTGCGCCCCGGCATGTATGTCTTAGCGCCGGCAATTTTATTTAAGTCGTCCGTGTGAGTGAGTTTGTTTAGATAGTTACGCATGCCCTCAGGTTATTTATTTTTGGGGACACGAATACCATGAATGTCGCACTCAGGGATCCGTAGGTAAAATGTACTAGGGGAAAACTACACATGATGGCACACGAAAATTTGACGACTCGGGACGAGTCTGTAAAAAGGGAAGGGGTAGTGTTGTGGTTACCAGATTCGCAAACCACCATTCAGGTCCCTTAGGTGAGGTATCTCGGTAAGTGCATGTGTAGTTAGGCTCCAAACCCGTTGTCTAGTGGGAATACATGTCATTTATACGTGCTGCGACTCTTCAGGATAGCCGTTTTTCTTTTACTCATCTTTATTTTGGACCAATCGCCACCATCACAACCACAACAACAACCACCAACCACAACGCCGCTTCACCACAACAACCGCCATGACCTTTACCGTCACAACTCGCCACCATCGCATCACCGTCATCTCGCGCCACTCATGGGTACCGGTGTTGGACTCATGCAGAATGCGCGTCGAACAGCGTGTACAAAATCACGGATTTTCTGCTTCAAAAACGGATCAAAAACGACACACGCCCACTTTTTGCCGTCCAATCGGTGAGCGAGGGGCGATTTGGCCCCGCCTCCAGAACGATCGATATATGCAAATTTGTGGATCAAAAAGTCTTCACGCCCACTTTTTCTCGGGCCAATGGGGAGCGAGGTGAAAGGTCAAAGGGAGGGGGTCAAAGGCGAAGTTACGGGGGGGATAAAAGGACGGTGTTCGTCAGTCAGAGGAGAGTCAGCAGAACGAGAACGAGGAGTCGGAACGAGAGAGTCGCGAAGGGGGAGTCGGTCGGAGAGTCAAGAAGAGGAGAGTCGGAAGCAGAGGGTCAAGACTTCGCGGGCGGTGGAGCTGCTCGTCGTGTGCGTTGGAGTCGGAACGGAGGGGACGGAGCTGTGGAAAGGCGGCGACACCAGACGAGGGGGTGCTCGCCGTGGGTGCAGGAAGCTGCACCCGAGGGAGGCCGACAGCGCGACCTGGCCGAGGTGGAGACGCTCGTCGCACATAATAAAGATCCTCTATACCCCGAGGCATCAGCAACCCTCCTGTTTCCCCCGCGCTGAGATAGTGCGACCAAGGGGGCCCCGTTCTCCCACCCCCTACCAGGCAGTGTCCACGAGGCCCGCGGGTTGCGGGGGCATCGCCGGTCCGGGTCTCATCACCAGACGGGTAGGCCCGACCCGGTCTCGGCCCCAGGCCTACCCCATTCTTGAGGGTATTTCTTTTCCTTGGTTTTGGGTATGTGTTGTCGGCGCCGTCTGTGAAGTAGAATTGTATAAGTGTTGCCGTGTGCTCGGTAGTTGGTATTAGCTCTGCACTGTGTTTTCACTTTTATGTTTGCTTTTTGTGTAAATGGAATTGTGTTTTCTTTTTTTGTGTGCATTTGGTGGAATTGTATTTGTGTGCTTTCCGTTCGTCATGGAATAAATGTGCTTTATTGTTGAACTGTTCTCCCGCTTAAGCCGTCAGTTTTTCCCATTGAATCCCCATCTTGCTTCACGTAAAGGGTTGGTAGTGGGCTGAACACGCCCGATAACACTGAACAACAAATATTTTTTACTGGAGATGTGTAAAGTGATTTAGACTAATTTGGGTACGCTGATTTCAAAAATCATAACCGTTTTGCTGTATCACGTCAGGATTTTCAGTAACAGAAATATTCCCATTGCCTAGAAGTCAGGATTTCAATGAAATTTACAAAAATTCATTTATTCATTTATTTCATCATGAATGCTTCAAAATTATAGAAATTACAGAAAAACTCCACTAGAATGTAATTAAAAATGCTTTAGGCATTTGGCTTTGCGTTTGTGCTGCTCTGTGTCAGTTTCACGATGCAGGAACCAGCAGAAATCGCCCATCATGTTCGGGTTGTGCCGCCCTTGGTAACGCGTCTCCATGAGTGAAATCTCTGGTGGAATCGCTCGCCCGTGCTCAGTCTGAGACTGCTCCCAAGTTGTCAGGGAAGAAGTTCAGGTGCTGGTGTAGGGAAATGGATTTTCAGGGACATCCTGGAGCCAAGTTTCCTGAAGGACTCCAGCAGCTGCTGCACTATTTCTTCATAGTTGTCCATGCGCGCTCGTTCCCCAAGAAGTTGTCCGTCACAGCTTTGAAGCTCCTCCACGCTGCCAGCTCTTTGGGGTTTAGAGTTGTCGGAAAAGTTTCAGTCCTTCATAATCTGTCGGATTTGCGGTCCAACAAAGACACCAGCCTTGGATCTTGGCCTCCGACACAAGGTGTTGCCAAACTTTTCCTTGAGGTATAAAAACCCACGCCCATTCAGATCCATTGCCCATACAAAACTTTTCATCAAGCCGAGGCTTTATGTGGAGTGGTGGAAGGAAAACCTTGGCTGGGTCGACAAGGGCGACATGCTTCACGTTGTGTCGACCTCAGGTACATGCTCTCTTTTCGCTCTTCCCAATCTTTCTTCGTCCAGTGATTCTTGGTCGTCTCTGCTATCCCAGAGACAAAGGAAGCACGTGTATTTCTGGTGCAGCCTGACTGCAGCCCTAACAACAGCGCCACCACTTTCAAGTCTCCGCAGATGTGCCAGTTGAAGTCATTGTACTTGATGGAATCAAGCTAACCCTGCGCCGCATAGTCTCATAGGTCTCTGTCATGCCCGAACGCGTGAGCCAGTGGGACTGATGGTTTCTCGTTGCCATTGTGGAGCAAAACAGCCTTCAAAGCTGTTCTTCCCCGAGAGTCGATGAAGAGGCGCTACAGTCTGCAGGATCGTGATCACACCCAAGTTCTTTCAACAGGACAGTTGATGTCACTGCAGAAATGTCATCGTGTCTTCCATCTCAAAAAAAAAAAAAGAGAACTCCAGCCATGTCTCTGTGACGATGCTCTGGAACAAGGATATGTCTTGGTGTTAGGTTCAAGTAGATTCCACTGCTGCAGCCTTTGATCCAAGCAGCTCTGCCTTAAAAGCCTTTGACAGTGAGAGATCTCTTACAAGATCATTTAAGTCTCCCTGGTTCAGAAGGTGTGATTCTTGAGTGTCGGGGTTCAAAAGGTCTGCCATCATCACCATCCTCTTCACCACCGCTTTGCCAGCTATGTTCTGATCAGCCTGGAGGTGTTGGAACGGGGTCTCTCGTCATCATGAGAGGCACACAGGTTCTACGAGCAGAGACGCAGAATCAGCGCACTTGATGTGACCTTTATTCTTCTTGGTTCAGGCTTGAAGCCGGTCGATGCTTGTGCAGCAGAGAAATAACAATCATCATGATGATTCTGCGGCTCACGCCATATCACATGGGCTTCTGCACCGCAAATGGCATGCTCAGCAGCGCTTGCCCACCAACCACTGAGTCAAGGTTTGTGTGACAGCTTGTGCAGCAGATGTGTGGTGCCCAGCTTCCTGTTCTTGGTCCCCCACCTTACACCCGAAGTAGTGAAAGTAGGCGGTCTTCATTTTCACTGCACTGTAGATAAGTACTCTGCTGTTGATCCGACCACAGACTATAACAGAAAGTTGTCAGGATGATTGGTACAGGAACGCCTCATCATCTTTATCTGAAAGAAAGAAATATAACACAAGTTAACAACAATTGTACAAAATGAACAGACATGTTAAAGGACATAATATAAATTTCATTGAAATCCTGAGAAAAGCTTCTAGGCAATGGGAATATTTCTGTTCCTCTCTGAAAATCCTGACGTGATACAAGCAAAACGGTTATGATTTTTGAAATCAGCTGCATCTTAAATTAGTTTTAATCACTTTACACATCTCCAGTAAAAAAAATTTTTGAAATTTGTTGTTCAGTGTAATTTGACCGAACTGCCGAGGTCGACGATAACACCGCGTCAAGTTATTCAGATAGCACGGAGAACGGGTC
>NW_028222996.1:0-21667 GCF_056783735.1 Eptatretus burgeri
GAATTGCTTTCTCCCTGCCTCCAACTTCCAAGTTTCTTGTGAGCCCCATAGCAAGCCATGGTGTGATGCGTATGGCAAGGGAGTGATGATGCCATCCCGCTACCACTTAAAAATTACCTTTCAACTGGGAGCATGCGGGATTTGGTTAGAGGATTTCTTTTCAGTTTGCCAAATTCAGAGCCAAAGAACTGCTAAATTGCAGGTTCATGGTTTCAAATTTGTATTCTACAGTGATCAAAATATAAAATTGGATTGATATGAAGTACCTGTAGATTGCTCAATCACAGACCAATGTCTGTAGACAGGCAGAACAGACAAAGTGAACGAATTGCTTAATTGTGCTTTTTTGGCTTTGAGCGGACTGACCCCAGAGGGAAGCTTTCAGAAACTTGCAGGAATTGGCCCGAGTCCCATTTGTGAGATGGTAATTTAGAGTAGCGTAGATTTAGAGGGCCCAGCAAGATTCCTTTCACAATTTAATGAATTGTCATCTAGACATCTTGTCTTTGTCTTCCGAGGATATTGAGTGTACTGGCCTAGTGAAGTAACAGATCTGTGTTGGAGAGGACTGGCCTATTTGTCAGCCTGTCCAACAGCTCCTGTGGGGTAAGAGGGAGAAAGCTAATGAGCAGGTAGAAAAGATGCTTGAAGCAGGTGTCATTGAGTCCTCATGAAGTCCTTGGATGTCAACGGTTGTGTTGGTTAAAAGAAGGATGGGACTACACGTTTCTGCATGGACTATCGCCAACTTAACAACACGACACTCAAAGACTCCTATCACCTGCCTCGAATTGACGATACCTTCTATGCCTTTGCAAGCTCAAATTGGTTCTGAACTTTGGACCTCAAGAGTGGGTATTGGCAGATGGAGATGGATAAGGCAGGGGAAGGAGAAAATGGCATTTTCCACAGGAAGGGACTGTATCAGTTCACTGTGATGTTGTTTGGTTTGTGTAAACGCCACCGCCATCTTTGAGAGATTGATGGAGCGTGTATTAGGTAGCATGCCATGGCATTCATGCCTGATGTACCTGGACGATTTCTTTGGGAAATTCAAAAACATTTGGCTGAGCTACAGGAGAACCAATTTGGACTAGGTGTTTGGGCATCTCTCAGAAAGGTGGGTCTGAAATTGAGTCCAGAAAAATGCACTTTCTTTCCAAAAGAGGTGGCTTATCTCAATCAGGTGATAGGGCGCGTGGGGGTGAAAATTGACCCAGGTAAAATCACGGCAGTACAGGGAGTGGCCTGTACCTCGCAACATCAAAGAGGTGGGGGGGTTTTTGGGACTCTCCTCCTATTAATGGCATTTTGTGGCAAAATTTTCAGAGATAGCCAGGTCCCTTTGAAATGAGAGCGAGAGATGAACCTTCAGAGTTTAGGCTTTATTCCATTTGATTGGAGCCGCTTCTGCGGGCACACCGGGGAATACAGGTGCAGCTAGGAGTACATAAGCAGTAACGTATACATGTGCAATTAATCACCGCAGAATAAATCCGCGTAAGCACGGAGTTCGATATAATCTCCATTCTCACCAGTCAATGAGCACCTTCAGTTTACGAGCATCAAGTGAACAGCCGATGTAAATGGCAATGCCCCGGGGACAACCACTCGTGCCGCAGAGACCTCCCCTTATACGCGAGACGCACAACATGTGATCCCGCGTCATGTCCCTCAATTCACCTCAATTCACCACATTCTCCTCACCTTTAAAATGTAACTAGGGGCCCATCTTACACACCATGATTGCTTTAGCACTATAGGAGTATACATTTCAAGCAACGCGGACTAATAGGTCTACAGAAGCATACATGCCAAGCAGTGATTATTTTGAGTTGTAGGAGCATGGAAATGAGCATCGATATATGATATAATGAGCATATGGGAGCATGAGCAGCGAGAATGCCGATAATCCCCTTTACAGATTGAGTCGTCGAGGGGGCCTTATTCGTCGACCTCTCCGGGAGTAAACGGCAGTTTCACTTGAGGGAGACTCCCGATCCTCTTGGTGAGCCTCGACTTGTGCCGGGGATGACTCCTCGATTGCTCTCGGGTGGAACGCGGCAGCCCCGTCGCCCGGCGGGTTCCTGGGGGAAATGTCAGAAGGAGGAGTGCCAGAAGGTGGTGTACCGGCGGGAGGAGTACCTGAGGGAGCCAGATGGCGGAACCGACACAGTGGTCTCCCTGCTATCCGGGAGCCTGACATGAGCATACTCTGGATTAGTGTCAATGAGTTCGACCCCCCTCCACCAGGGGTTCATACTTGCTTTGTCGTACCGGGCGTTTCATGAACACTGTACCGGGATGGGTCAGCCAGTTGGGCACCGTTTGACCGTCAACATAACGTCGCTGGTGAGTAAACATTCGTTCGTGAGGAGTTGCATTGGTGGACGTGCAGAGCAAAGAGCGTATGGAATTCAGAGCGTCGGGAAGAGTAACCTCCCACCGCTCGGGGCCCAGTCCTCTCGATTTCAGCGCCAGAGTTACGGCTTTCCAAATAACTCCATTATACCTTTCCACCTGCCCGTTTCCCTGTGGGTTGTAACCCGTCGTTCGACTAGTTGCTATGCCGAGCTCTAGTAGGAATTGTTTTAGCCCGGCCGACATGAAACACGGCCCTCTGTCTGAATGTATGTACGAAGGTCTCCCAAACATAGCGAAGAGGTCAGAGAGACATCTCACGACAGTGCCGAGGTCATATCCGAGCACGGAAATGCGAAAGGGAACCTTGAATATTCATCAACAACGGTGAATATGTATCTGTTGTCTGTCTCGGTCGGCAGGGGCCCTTTGAAGTCGATGTTTAGTCTCTCGAAGGGGGAAGTGGCCTTGATCAGTCTGCCAGATGCCGCGCCAAAGAATCTGGGTTTTAGTTCAGCACAAACAGGGCATGAAGCATTCATTTGTTTAATATCTTCAACAGAATAGGGAAGATTTTGTCTGCGCACGAAATGTGCCATCCTGGTTACCCCGGGTGGCACAGAGACACATGGAGGTCTTGCAAAGCCTGACTGATTGTTGCCGAACTGTAGACCCGAGAGAAGGTATCTGCAGCAGGGTTTTCTTTCCCGGGCCGGTAAATAATGTCGTAACTGTAGCAAGCTAGGTCTATCCGCCATCTCATAATTTTTTCATTCTTAATTTTCCCGTTATTTTTCCCATCAAACATGAATGCCACGGATCGTTGGTCCGTAACGAGCGTGAAGTGGTTTCCCAGTAAATAATGTCTCCATTTCCGCAGCGCTTCAACGATGGCGTACACTTCCTTCTCTATCGCTGAGTGTCTCTGCTCGCTTCTAGAAAGAGTTCTCGAGAAGAACGCGACCGGCCGCCCAGACTGATTAAGTGTAGCAGCTATGGCGTGATTTGAAGCGTCGGTTTCCACCACGAAGGGCACCGAGCTGTCGATCGATAAAACCACGGACTTACTGATATCATCCTTGAGGTTGTGGAAAGCTCTTACAACAGCGGCATCTGGTGGAAAGTTTTTGCAATGCACTAGGGGATGTATTTTCTCGGAGTATTGCGAAATCCATCTCGCATAGTAGCGAACATCCCGATCACCCGGCGCATTGTCTGCAAGTCCTGAGGTGGTGGAAGCTCACGGAGCGGGCGCAATCGTTCAGGATCAGGCTTAATTGTGCCGTCGGCTATTGTGTAGCCGAGAAGGTCAATTGACCTTGCCGAGAATACGCATTTCTCGTAGTTGAGAGTCAGATTATATTTTCTAGCAATGCTCAAGAATCTGTCTAGATTCCTATCATGTTCCCCCTGATCCCTACCGCACACTGTGACATTGTCCACGTAAACAAAAGTGTCTTTGAGGTTTTCATCTGAGATGATGTCGTCCATAACCCGTTGGAAGCAAGCTACTCCATTCGTGACACCGAAAGGTATTCTCCTGAATTGGTGAGGCGCCTCCCTGCCTGGAATGCAGTGTAAGGTTTGTCTTCCTCTCGGATGGGAATTTGATGATAGGCGCTTCGCAGAGTCGATGGTACTGAATACCTTATAATTGGCCACGCGTTCGACCATCTCATCTATGCGCGGCAGGGGGTAGGCGTCGAGTTGGGTGAAGCGATTGACCGTTTGGGAATAATCGACAACCATTCGTTTCTTATGGTTCTGACTGCTGGTTACTAACACCTGTGCGCGCCGTGGCGAGTCACTCGGTTCTATAATTCCTTCTTCCAGTAATCGCTTGGTTTCTGAAGTGATGAAATTCATGTCAGCAGTGGTATATCGCCGCGATTTAATCGCTATCGGTTTGCAGACCGGCGACAAGTTAGCGAACAGCTGGGGGACGTCACCTCCGCGGTGGTCAACGCATTTAAAATTAGACGAGGTTTGCTTCCTCCAAAGGGTATTTCGACGCTCGTGTGCTGCTTGAGGACATTATGACCCAGAATTACGTCTGCGCACAAATCACGAAGCACCAGTACCCTTACATCCCGATGCGTGTACCCTTTTACGTCCAATTCAACATTGCAGTACCCTCGTACGCGGGATTGTAGTGAGGTGGCGGCCATGCATACCGTATTGTCTGTCGGGTGGATTATCCATTTCCTGCCCTTCACTAGCGAGCTGTTGACGAAACTTTCAGAGCTACCGGTATCAATCAGTGCCTCCAGCCATATGCCCGTTAATTCGTACGTTGATGATAGCCTTGGATAGATTCCCCGGGGAGGCTGCAGTTAATTTATTTTGCGAGTAGAGAGCCGCAGAAGTGGGTTTATTTCTCCTTAGAGTAGATTTACATACCCTGGCATAATGTCCTTTCTTGTCGCAATTCATGCATGTGGCATCTCTGGCGGGACATTTTTTACGAGGATGCCTTTTGTACCCACAAAAGAAGCATTTACCAACCGGAGCAGTTGCTGAGGAGTTTGGCGTGGCCTGGGTATCCGGCTCCTCGGGTGTTTCTCCATCCCCCTATGTCTGGCTGTGTCTGTGCCAGTGGGGTTCCTTGAGTTCCACACCGTAGCAGCGTTCATTAGCAGCATCGGTGTCCCAAATGACTCAGATTGCTGCTGAGCCGTATCCATCGCTCGTGCCTGATCGACTACCTTGTCAAGAGTGGGTTGCGCTTTCTCTAGTAAGCGTTGCCGTATGTGGGCTGATCTGAGTCCTTGGATGAATGCCTCCTGTGTGGCTTCCTTTCGGTGTTCCTCGGCGCTTACGGCCCGGAAGCTGCCGTCTTTTCCCAGCTGATTCAGAGCTTGCAGGAACTGATCGATTGTCTCCCCGGCTGCTTGCTTGCGTGTGTTGAGAAGATGTCGTATGTATACCTCGTTCTTGGGCTTCACGTAGGCGCCTGCAGCACGTCAATCGCTGCTTCGTAAGTGTCGCACTCCGAGAAGAGCCTGTACACGCTGGGCGAGACATGATTCACGAGAGCGGCAAATTTGTCAGCTCCTTCCTCGATGATGGTCAGATAGTGTGAGAAGGAACAGAACCAATGCGACCATTTCATTTCTGCGTCAGTCGCGTTTGGGTCTGCGTCGAACCTCTCTGGTTTGTAGATCTTGTCCATCGTTGGTTGAGAGAGCCGAGAAAACCAAATGGAATAAATTGAAATGAGAGCGAGAGATGAACCTTCAGAGTTTAGGCTTTATTCCATTTGATTGGAGCCGCTTCTGCGGGCACACCGGGGAATACAGGTTCAGCTAGGAGTACATAAGCAGTAACGTATACATGTGCGATTAATCACCGCAGAATAAATCCGCGTAAGCACGGAGTTCGATATAATCTCCATTCTCACCAGTCAATGAGCACCTTCAGTTAACGAGCATCAAGTGAACAGCCGATGTAAATGGCAATGCCCCGGGGACAACCACTCGTGCCGCAGAGACCTCCCCTTATACGCGAGACGCACAACATGTGATCCCGCGTCATGTCCCTCAATTCACCTCAATTCACCACACCCTTCACCGACTTACAGAGAATGCAAAGAGATTTCATTGGACACGGGAGTGCAACAATGCCTTCCTCAAATTTATGGGGTGTTTGACATCCACAACAGTTTTAGCTTACCCCAACGATGATGGGATCTTAACCCTGGACACGGATGCCAGCCAGGAGGATTGTGTGCAGTCTTGTCTCAGACACAGGAGGGGGCATGGAAAGAGTGATTGCATATTACAGTCAGGCCATGAATCGGCCCGAGCAAAATTATTGCAAAACTCACAAAGATTTATTGGCCATGCTGTCTGGTATGACTCATTTCCATCCGTACTTGTATGGGTGGAAAGTTTTGGTGAGAACAGACCACTCATCCTTGTATTGGCTCTTACGGTTCAAGGAGCCTGATGCCCAGATGCAAGGTTATTGGAGAAATTGCAGCAGTATAATGTCAATGTGGCCCATAGAGCCGAGAAGTTCATGGGAATGCCGACACTCTCTCGGCGCTCTTGTCTGGGGGAAACTGTAAGTTTTGCATGGGAGCATGAGGACAGAGACAGATGCAATTGAAGATAAATTACAAAAACTGCCTCCATTGCTGTACGAACCATCGCATCTATTGTTTTGGGAAATTATAGCTCTGCTTATGGCATTGTGCATGACTTTGGCGCCCTCTGGAGGCAACGTGGGTTCTTAACATCTTCTGGAACCCCGGTTAAAAATGGCCAATTAATTGTGATGACGAAAAACAATTTTGCTGCCCTCTACGATTGCTGTGATGAAGTGTGAAACTCACATGGGAGGTTTTGATAATTTGGTGATGTTTAATGGTATCTGGATATTTTTTCACTTTACACATACACTCTCCAACCCTTGATGTGGCCGTACTGCAAGCGGCTTCGAAAGAAGGCAAGTGCGATGTAGGCGTAGTGTCTGGATGTACATTTGATAACAATGTTAAGCTTTGGAAGTCACACGATGGCCACATTGTTGCTCCCTAAAATTTTGAAACTTTATTTGCTTATCTGCTTCATGGCCATAAAATAAAAAGAGGGGGTGTACGTGTTCCAGTATTGTAAATCAATGGTATTGGCCAAGTTTTAACCCAATTGCAGAATGATATTGTAGGATGTGCCAAATTTTTAGGAACATAATTCTGGGAAGGGACCGCAGATGGTTCCAGTGGAACAAGCTCAAACAAGGAGACCATGAGTATATATTCAAATCGATTTTGTGCACATGCCAAAATGTTGTGAGTATGAGTTTATCCAAGTCATGAGACTCCCTTTATGGGTCAAGTGGTAAAAGGAATTGAGCCTTACAGGTAAAACAACATTTCCATTTCTCCTACCACCTTCATTAACGATGGAGGTGATGGATATCCACCAAATGTATAATACCATGTTTGCATTCTCTATTGCTCCAACAAATATTGTCAGTTTTTATTCCCAGGTAAAAAGAATGTGCAAGAAAGTTCATGGCAATAAAGGAAACTCCAATGAAGAAGCGATGAACTTGTGGTCTACAGTTGTGACTTTCACATGCATGAAATTTATATTTACTCTGCTGGCGCTTTCTGTCTGTCTCTCTCGAAAGCATGCTAAAACTCTGAATAAAATAGGTGTTAGGTGGACTAAAATTCCTCATTCAATGAAGAGTGCAATACCATGATTAGTAGTATTTTTAAATGGAATGAGTGGTGAGGATATTCGAAAAGTATAAAGCAATGAGAACATCATCATGATAATAATGCGAAAATGGCAAGACCAGACATCTATATGCATAAAGAGCTCAGTCTCAGCATGCGTCCATCTGTCCTTCCTTCCCTCCATCTCTCGGTCCGTGTGACTATATGTCTTATTTATGTACTATTGGAATGCACCTTTCGACTCTTTAGACGATTGAGACTCCTTTGACTTTTGACAACCGTCTAAGACAGCTGAGGACTCTTAAGACCCCGAGACCCCAAGTTTTAGCATGTTTTAGAGAGAGACAGACCCCAAAGAACTCCAAGACCCCCAAAGTACCCAAGACTCCAAAGACTCCCAAGACCCCCAAAGAACCCAATACTCCATAAACCCCTGAAGAAACTGTAAACCCCACATGACCACATAAACCCCAAAGACCCCATAAACCCCAAGACACAAAGACCCCATAAACTCCCGAAGAAAAAATAAACCCCCAACGACTCCAAATACCCAGAAGACCCATAATGACTCCAAAGACCCTGTAAACTCCGAAGACCCCCCAAGACCCCGAATGACCCAAAAAGACCCAAAATTCCAAGGGAACCCAAAAGGCCCGAAACCCGCGAAAACCCCAAAGTCCCCACAAAGACAGAATGTGAGAGAGAGAGAGAGAGAGAGAGAGAGAGAGAGAGAGAGAGAGAGAGAGAGAGAGAGAGAGAGAGAGAGAGAGAGAGAGAGAGAGAGAGAGAGACCTTGAGAGAGACCTTGAGAGAGACCTTGAGAGAGACCTTGAGAGAGACCTTGAGAGAGACCTTGAAAGCTCCAAAGAACCCAAGACTCCAGAGGCCCAAAACCAAAAGACCCTCAAATAACCAAAGACCCTGAAGACCATGAGGACCCAAACGTCCCCAACAGTCCCTGAAGACCCAAAAAGACCCTTAAGACCACTTAAACCTCAATACCATTTTGATCCCTTACACCCTTCAGACAGATGAGACAGCTTCGACCCGAGACCAACTGGACCTTCTTGATATCACACATGAAATTTCAAATAAATACAGTCACTAATAGTCCAAATATATTTGTAGAAAATAGATGTTTGTATGATGATTGGTGTAATCATGTCAACAGAGCAAATCTGTGATGTCAATCTCTGCAACTGCATGTGGAGAGGCGAACGTTGTGAGCCGAAACATGCGAGTTAGTTTTGAAAACAACTAACAGATCGAGGAACTGTATCCAATGGCAAAACTTCAGTAACTGGTGCTGGCCCAAATTTATGAAGGATGAACCATGGCTTCCAATTAATTAGATGGATTATTGTTATTTATTCTGTGGCAGTTGCTCACCCATTCTTTGTTTCAAACCCCAAGCACAATAAAAGAGACATGACCGAGACTGAAAGAGTCTTCATGATCACATTCTCTTTGGATGGCGACTGGAAGGCAGTTCATAAACGAATTTATATGGAGGCTGCTTTGGAACTGCAAAATATTGATGGCGAAATGGTTGTGACATGGACAGTAGCCATGCAGAATCGCATTGCTTCCAAAACGAAAAGAGTTGAACTCTAACGTTGACCAAGACCTTGAAACTGAATCATAGATCAACTCGATATGACAAAGAAGGGAAAGTGCAGGGACAGTGAAGACTTAGATACGAGACAGAAAGGAGATTGCGTCCTTCACTTTAGTGCTTCCAAGTGTGAATATTTCACCTTCTTCTCTGAAACATATATGCTGACAAGAGACGAAAACATCTGAATGAAATATGACTATGAAACTCGAAAAATGAAACGATGACTGAAATATGTATATATGAAACGAAATATGACTCTCACAACCACCAGACTCTGCGTCAAGGATGGAAGACACTCGTGCATGAATACGCTTTGCATCTGAGGAGAACCAAGGACACCATAGGCATACAGACACTCATCAGTGAACCTAAACAGATTGGCCAAATCCACAGAATCGAAACCTGAACCATCATGCTCAACACATAGCTCAAGGAGATTCTCAGCAGATGGAGCCAAACAGACATTCAACCCCAACTGGATATTTTGTAACAAAAAAGGTCATAAAACGACAAAGATCAAGTTTATATCGGCAACTGAAGCTATTTCAAGATTTAAATTTCACGGAGAGGGAACGATCAAAGAAATAGCAGAAATGAAAAAGAATGAAAGGTTTCTTGTGCAGTTATTGGGTCTGAATGTTACACATACATCTCTGATAACTCAGGGTAAATTGATAATCTACCTGCCAAAAGTAAGGCTGAAAGTGCAAAATACCATGACAAAAACAAAGAATGAGAATTTGGGTAGTGTTTTAAAGGAATGCTCGGTGGATGAGGAGGAAAGATACGACAATACATTATCATTGCATTAATGTTAATCGTGAGTTTTATTGTGAATGTGAAATGCTTGTTAATACTGAAATGCTTGTTATACCACGAGGGAGGGGCTGTCTTGTGTTCCTCTCTGGACTCACCGGGAATCGGAGGTCATTACACACGAATAACTTCGTATCGCGGTCGTTCGAATAATCAGCCGAGAACAGCAATAACTGAACCCTGTGACTGGGATCGCCGTCTAACAACCGTTTACCAAAGTACATGTGACCTTCTTATTGGGGATCATTCCCTCTGTACATACCTGTCTTATTCAGATTACCTCCTGGATCATGTGCAGCTGAGTAAAACTGTCAGTACATACCAGCTATTCTTCAGATTCTTGGGGAATAACGTCCTGGCTAAGCGAGGGTATGGGCCATGTTGGACCTATCGAGGAAGAGACAAAAATGAGCTGGGAACATTTCTAACACATTTATTCAAACCAGGATGCAAGGAAAGTTATAAGGAACAGTGAATGGATTATTTGTGTATGTGCAGCAGGGAAAGCAATGAATTAGTTGGGTGTGGCAAAAGGCAAACAATATTACTAAAGAAGAAACAGTGCAGAGTTTTCTGATGGTTCTTATGCAGACTTGTCACACACACACACACACACACGGAAAATTAGAGATAACCCAGATAGACAGAAATAGTTAAGGATTAACGACCTTACAATACCCGGCATGGCCGGCAGACATGCGCAGCTTAGAATACTGAGGAAATGGGAGGAGAGAAAATAGTGAGGTTGCCTCGGGTACTTGTTTGAGAAATGCAAGTGTAATGTGAGGTGGAGTGCAGCATTGTATAAAAGGAAAAATGTGAGTTGCAGGTCAGTTGAGTTCCTTCTTTTAGTTCGCTCTTGAGTTCTGCTCTGAAAAGAACAGTTGGTTGGGCTTGCCTGCGTTGATTGCTCTTTTGCATCCACATTAGACGAGAGATCGATGGTAGAAGAAAGATGCATGAGAGAATAGACCCTATCGTATTTGTGTAAGATCTGTACATGTAAGTGTCAATGTAGGATGCAGCCTAAATGACTGTCGAGAGAATGAGAGCAGCACAGGCTCGCCGCATTAATGCATGATCCCACGCTTGGTCACGTGGACTCACGGTGCCCTCGCTCAGCAGCGACACTTGTCCTCCTTTCACTACCTGCCTCCCAGGGGAGGTCTGATGTCTGGCGAGGTCTGTTGAGTTCTGCTTCCGGCTCGTCCATCTTCTTCTGCTCCTTGGTGAGTTCTCTATCAAATGAACCACAGTAGGGTGGATATGCTGATTCTGGCTCACTTTCCCCCATGTTAATGAATGGGGAATTCTCAGCGATTCATATTTTTTCCCTAAAAAATATACCTCCTTTTTATCGCAACCTGTTGAATTCTCTGCTGTTGAAATATCTAAAACATGTAAGTGAATGGATATTTTAATAGCCTCCCCTTTTAGCTGAGGAGCACTTTTTTCAAATGACCAATGCAGATTGTTTTGCTCACTCATTGAACCTATAAATATTTGTTCATTTTCAAATTCTTTCAATAGTTTAATTTTCTTTGCACAATAATCCCCATCTAAAATATTTAAAAATAAAACATTTGAATCTTTATATTTTTCAAGATATCCCTTTTGTGTCATTATGAAATGATATACTTCTCTCATTGATCTCATCTGACCTCCCCCTGAGTTGCATATCATTTTGAGATTGTAGTAAATTATTTTTCCATTGTTCAATTGATAACCATCAAAGTTTTCATTCATTCAAGGATATTTTTTTCTTTACATCCTCCAACTTACTAGTTTTTAAATTGATTCACTTATTTGTTTTATTTACCTTTGTTTTAGTTATTTTTTCAATAAGACTTTTTTGATATTTTTCACATTCATTATGTTTTCCATTTATATACAAAGACTGAGATTTTCTCCACTCTTTAGTTTGATTAATATTTGCTTCGACCATTTATATATTGTCAAAAAGGCGGCGGTCGCCCTTAAAAACCCGAACCCATATTCTATCCAGTAAAAACTTGTATCCATATGGAACACAATCTATTCTATATACTCTATGATTAAATATTCACTCTTTCATACAATATCCATATGGAACACAATCTATTCCATTATCTAAAATAAATCTCTTATCATCAAAGGCTCCTAATGCCTTTTTATTTACTTCTTCATGATATATCTTATGTTTATAACTTCTTATTGTATTCATTTTCCTATATTCTTCTTTCTGATTCATCAAACAATTATAATAATTTCTAAAAGTTGTTGATTTCTTTATTACATATTTCTTTATTGCCTTTAACCTTTTATCAATCTGTTCACCTTTGCTCTCAATCCAATAAACTCACTCATTACTTTTCCACCCAACTCATCCTTCAACTTTCCAATAACCTTTTCATTCTTTTTTGAAAACAACTCACTCTACTTACTAAAATTACTTGTATCATACACTCCGATAATTTTCTTCATATCTTTATAAACATCATCAGTTTTTATATCTAGAATAAAACTATCAGTGCCCAAATGCAACAATGAAATATTTTCACCATACTCTTTCTTTTAGTCATTATACAAATAATTATCATACATCAATATCTTTGATAAATCAAGAACTGCTGTTCCAATATAAATTGGTTTATCCTTTACAATACTTTCCTTTTCCATATGAATAGCAGGAAAGTTCTCTGAAAAAAACCTCTTCTCTCTCAAAACTTTGTTTATTTATCAATTTGGAAGCTTCTTTTCAAGATGTTGCAAATCTAATGTTTTGCCTGTTTCTAACATTCTCCATTGTCTTTCCAAAGACAGCATTATTCATCAATTTGTAGAATCCCCCTGCAAATTTTACTTTTGTATTTGGTCTCATATCTGTATTGAATTTAATATACTTTTTCATCCAAGGACTTTGTTTAAATTTTAAAACTCTAGTAATTTTTGCTACTCTCAATCCTTCTCCCAAAAACTGTTTCAAGCTTCTCTGATGCAAAACATATCCCTCTTTATCATAGAATGTTGTTAATAACTTTTCTGTTGATTTACCTTTAAAATTAAAACTTTTATGATAAACACTTAACCAATCTTTCTTTGGGGTTTCTTTCTCACATGCAAAAGGAAGGTCTTTATGCTTATTATGAAAATCACTCGGGTACCTCAAATCAACTTCAAAATAATAACCTTCTTCTTCCTCATTCAATTCCTCTTGAGAAGAAATGACAATTCATTAAAACCTTTTCATAATCCTTTTCTTACACCTACTCAAATTTACCATAAGGCAGAGATTGAGACAATTTGTTATTGTTATTATTAGGGTTATTATTGTTACTATTATTATATATAATATTGTTATTATTATTATTGTTTTTATAGATATTACTCACTATTATTATTGTTATTGAGACAACTTCGCGTTTCTCCCGATGGAAGATTTTATCCACGAGATAGATTGGAAAGTAATTGGGAAAAAAATGATTATGCTGAAGCATACAAGTCTAACCAAAAGGTGTGTGAAAGCAATGGAAAGAAAGAACCCATTTTGGATATGACGGCATTTAAAAGTCTGTTTGCAATCTCTGTGATTGACCTGAGTGCTCAAAAGGAAACTATAAAGTCTAATTGAGTGGATACTTCCCTCTACATTGAAAGAGGAGAGAGTGACTAAGTTGATACATCGTGTTTGCTTTTGGAAGAAACAGAATTACAGATTAATACAGATAATAGTGTTATGATTCATCTCACATAATTTTTTGATAAATAAATGAGTAGTAAAGTGCCAACTGCAGTATATGTTAATCAAATCAATATTCACAAACTATCATCTTGTATTCAAAATCAAATCCTTGTATCATTAACGTTAATACAATTCAGAGAAAAGGAGCAGTAAGAATTGATGTTTTGCTCACAAGAGAACAGGTGAAAATCTTGAATGATACTGGCTCACTTAATGTTAAAATGTCAAAACCAATGTTGAAGAAATATTCAATAATATCGACGAGTGGAGGATTTTCTCCCATTTCTAATTCCTTTATTTGCTGGTTTATGTGCGGCTGGAGCATGAGCGGGTGGTATTTCAGCAGTGGTGAAGACTGCCAACGCGAGGAACGCTCAACTCTGGGCTCAAAAGAGTTGGAAAGACATAACAAAGAGTTGGAGAAGCAAATTAGTGGAAGTGGTGTCATTGTAGATTTTCTTGAAAAACTTGAAAGCCTACCGAATAATGTGAAATTGTTAGTTGGAGATATGCTTTCTTCTATCACACAAGCAGGTGTAAAAACTAACTAAAAGGGGGTAATGGATTATATCTTTCTCATAAATAAATGAGCATTGTTGAGTGGCTTAAAGAATTTGGAAAGAATACAACATCAAATTTAGAACTAATCAAATATTGTAAGAAATTAAAAATTCATAATGTGGTTATTTTTAGGAGAGATGAATTAACAAACGTGTCTAAACAAACAAAGAATATTATTATGAACTTAGAAGATAATAATGGAAACGGTTCTCATTGGGTATGTATTTTTAAGAGTCAAAACAAATATTATTTCGATAGTTATGGTCTTCCACCACCTGTTGAATTAATATAATTCTTACAGGATTGTGTTTATCAAACATTTCAAGTCCAAGAATTAAATTCCAAGTGTTGTGGTCAATTATGTCTATGTGTTATTTCAACTCAACAAAAATAAATTTTTAAATAACATTATTTTTTATCTAATATAAATGACTGATGTTGGAAAAGATGGTTCTATCTTTGGTGTATCCCAGTAACTGGATATTGATTTATCAAATTATTACACAAAGGCACAGGCTGAAGGACAGAAATATGGTGTAGCAAAAAATATTAATATGAAAAATGTTTATAAATTAATAAATTATCAAAGTCTGATTGACGCAAATGACTTGGTGAGATTAAGTGATTTATCACAATATATGTCATTAAATAAAACGGCACGTTTTGTTTAACAAGTAGAATTTACAACCATAACACCTGGTTCAACAAAGCATAAACCTTTTCTTATAAAATTCAATCAACTTCTCAGTATTGAATTTTATAAAGAAGGAAGTATAATAATGTGAGAATTGAGAAATTGAGGTATAATGTGTGATTTTGGATATAATTGGTCTTTTTCATTCAACCGAGAAGACCTACACAATTTTTGGTAGTCTCGCAAAGAAGAATATTATCCTCTTGGTAAGAATCAGGAGATATGTGGAAGCACAATTAGCAAACAAAAAATACACGATTTCGGGAATAGGAAATTATATGATGGTGAAGCAATAGTTTATATGACAAAGTAGGAAGGAAATTGGATAATTATACAAAGTCGAAGAATAGAAACTGATTTAACAACAGGAAGATGGGGTGGTATTTCGTGTCTTCATATTTATCTGTCATATGTTTGTGATACATAAATGACAGCAAGAAGGCTTCAAGAAAATTATAATTTTTGCATTCAAGGATACCTACAAGAAAAGGGTGTTGGGTTTTACATTCCTTATGAATTGGAACATAGACATGGCCATTTTAAAATTAAGAACTGGCCTTATATACTGATATTAAAAAACCCACAAATAGAGATTTGATTAAAATATGATATTAAAATGAACTTCTAAAGGTGATGAAATATAAAACTCCTTTAGAAATCATCAACAAATCTTATTGGTTTCCTATTATGAGGAAAATAACTGTGGATTCAAGAGTATCGCAGAATCCAGATGAATATATCTTTGATATTCTATGGGGTGAAGGTAGTTCAAGGAGAGTAAGGGATGAGGAAGGAGTTGAAGAAACTGATAAAAGAGAGAAGGAGGAGAGGGAGAAGAGAGAGAAGGAGGAGAGGGAGAAGAGAGAGGAGGAGAGGGAGAAGAGAGAAGGAGGAGAGGGAGAGCGAGGAAAGAGAGAAGGAGGAGAGGGAGAAGAGAGAGAAGGAGGAGAGGGAGAAGAGAGAGGAGGAGAGGGAGAAGAGAGAAGGAGGAGAGGGAGAGCAAGGAAAGAGAGAAGGAGGAGGGGGAGAAGAGAGAGAAGGAGGAGAGGGAGAAGAGAGAGGAGGAGAAGGAGAAGAGAGAAGGAGGAGAGGGAGAGCAAGGAAAGAGAGAGAATAAATACATATAAAAATATGGAAACCAAGAGATTATAAAAAGATCAAAGGTATTACAGAAAAGAAATCAATCTCAATGCACCGAGGAGGAAAACAAAGAATTGGCAAGTCGATTAGAAATATGTGTGTCAAGACTATTAACATCGATTTCAGGGAGAAGATTTAAACGAGAAAGTGGAGATAAAGAAGAGAAGGAAGGAAAAGATTTTTTTATTGATGATGTTGGTGTAATTGACTTTGGTTAAGGTTTTACATTTTTTTTCTTAAATAAATGGAGGAGAGAGTGAAGACATTTCGAAGGATTCTTTATGTTTAAAAAAAATTAAGATTCAAATGTGCATGTTGGAAACTAAAAAGGTTTTCACGCTCTGTCGGAATTTTTCACATAAATAAATGAGTTGTCTCAAATGTAAAAAGAAAACCGAGAGTAAAATTATCTCATATGTTAAAAGTAAAAATAATAGGGAATACAAAAATGTACATGTTTGGTGTGTGGCTCAAAAAAGAGTGACTTCATCACCAAACACAAACGAGGAGACATACAAATGTTTTTTCAGGAAGTAAATTTACAACAACTGGAATACCAGAATTACATCTACCAGGGTATTCTTTCTGTGGTCCAGCAACAAACTTGAATAAAAGATTAGATGAGGCTGACAATCCCAAACTGTGGAGAAAGCCTATCAATAGGGTTTATGAAGTGTGCATGAGGCACGATATTGATTATGGAAATAGCACGACATTGGAAGAAAAACATGAAGCCGAAAGAGAAATTTTGCATAATTTGTCTCTGATACAAAACCAACCTTGAGAGAAAAGGTTGATAGGTTTATCGTGACGAAGATGACCAGTGCTAAATTGAAACTTGGGCTTGGAAATTCAAAAAATTTAAAGGCTCTAATGATGTCATTAAGATCGAAGAACAATTAGCTGATGAATTACATAAACCAATAATCACAAAGATTCATCAAAGGAAGGCTTATTCCAAGCAATTTGATGATATCTGCTCTGCTGATTTGATTGAACTTAGTCATGATCAGGGGTAAAAGTATGCTTTAACCGTTATTGATTTAAGGAGTAGATATGCATGGGTTGTTCCTTTGAAAAACAAAACAGGTACTACTCTTTGCCAGCTTTCTAACAGATATTCAATAAAAGCAAGAGAAAACCTCATAAATTGTGGACTGATTAGGGTACAGAGTTCTGCAACAAAACATTTATGAATTTTCTTAAAAATAACAACATTATATTATATAGCACCTTTAATGAAGGAAAAGCGGTTGTTATTGAGCATTTTAATCGCACTTTAAATGAGAGACTATATAAAAAATTCACTCAATTCAGTTCCCAACAATGGTTATCTTTAATTCAGGACATTGTAGATAAGTTCAATGATACGATTCATACCTCAACGAAAATTAAACCATCAGATACATTTACAAAATTAAAATATGAAAAAGAGAATAATTTCAGAAAGCCTATGTTCAAAGTTGGTGATATAGTAAGAATATACAGGTGGAAATCTTATTTTGAAAAATGTTATACCAAGCGATGGACAAATGAACTTTTAAAAATTGTTGATCTCGTCGGTACAGTTCCTTGGACTTACAACTTAAGTGATTTAAAGGGGGAAGAGATTTTAGGTTCATTTTATTCACAGAAATTACAAAAGACAAAGATAAATTGAATTTCTTTTGACTCCACCCTTTTTTTACCTCTGCCCCTTTTTGACTCCACCCACACAATCCCCACCCATGCAAACCCCACCCACAAAAGCCATATCTACACAAGCCCCCGCCACACAAACCCCACTCACACAAACCCTACCCACAAAAGCCATATCCACACAAGGCCAACTCACACAAACCCCACCCACAAAAGCCACATGCACACAAGCCCCACCCACGTAAACCCCACCCACATAATCCACATCCACATCCATCATATCCACATCATTAGTGATTAGTTTATTAGTTCCCCACACACAACATGTTTATTTAATTTTAAAAAGTTGCTCCACCCAAACAAGCCACATCCACACAAACCCTATACACACAAGATCCACCCACACAAGCCACACCCACACAAGCCCCACCCACACAAGCCCCACTCACTCACACAAGCCCACCGACACAAGCCTCACACACACAAGCTCCACTTACCCACACAAGCTCCACCCTCCTGTGCAACCCCACCTTTGACCCACCACCCCCTCATCCCACTCCCCACCCTTCCCCCCCCCCCACACGAGGAGGGGAGAGCGATGAGGGTGGTGGTGAGTCTTTGGGGGAGTGCACCAACCCCCCCAACCCTAACCCTCCCCCAACCCCGCTTTTTCTGGAATTCTTTTGTTGGAATTCAAAATCAGATAATTATAAGGAAATCATATATAATTAAACAAAAGTAATAACATTGAACAAAATCTTCTTTCGCAGCAGTCTGATGGTTTGTTTTGGTTTTGAAGCTCGATCAACAGATTCTCTTCAAAACAAAGAGTGAAGAACAATTATAGGGTATATAAAGGGTATATAAAGATGATTATATCATGATATTAATAAAATAATAAATAAAACATTTACCTCCAGAAGATTGAGTGTCGTTTCAGATTCCTCCAGAAGATTAAGTTGTGTGTTTGGTTCATCCAGACAGGTGTTTAAACTGAAAATAATAATAACAATAATAATAATAATGAGTCAAAGACACACACACACACACACACACACACACACACACACACACACACACACACACACACACACACACACACACACACGCACACACATATACACACACACATATATACACACAGACACACACACACACACACACACACATATACACACACACACACACACACACACACACACACACACACACGCACACACACAAACACAAATACACACATGCACACACATACACACACATATATAAATATATACACACATATACACACACACACACACACACACACACACACACACACACACACACACACACACACACACACACACACACACGCACTCACACACACACACACACACACGCACAAACACAAATACACACATGCACGCACACACACATACATATACACACATGCACACAAATACACACACACACACACACACACACACTCACTCACACACTCACTCACACACACACTCTCACACACACTCACTCACTCTCACACACACACACATACACACACACACACATATAAACACACACAGAGACACACACAAACACACAGACACACACAGATACACACAGAGACACACACAGAGACACACCGAGACACACTGAGACACACACAGAGAGACAGCGGGATAATTTCTCACCTTTGACTCGACTCATTCAAGGTCAGAGGATGTGAGAGGACTTCTTTCCAGCCAACAACAATGTCATTCAATTATCTTCTGAACAATTGAATGTCTTTAAGGAAGTCATTCATTTTTTGCCATTCCTCGTGATATTCAAAGGACTCATTTTCCAGATCAGTTATCAACGATGTTCTTATTGGGGACAACCTGTTCGAAAAAAAAAACATACAATAATCATTGGTTGTATAGTGATTTAATTCTGTATAAAACAACAAATAATGAATATATAAAATTCAATATAAAACAAGGATCTCAACTTTCATCTTGTGAAAACGATTGATCTGCAAGGTCGGAGGAATCATCTGCACAATCCATTCTCGAAACAAAACATACAAAGCCCGCTTTGGCAATAAATAGCCCGAGTTGATGGCATCATGGGAGATTACACAACAATGGGTTTTTCAGGGTGTGTCTCAAAGGAAATTATTTCGGGCTTTTTTGGCTTGGTTCGGATGTGAGGGCTGAAATAGAGATTTTATCTTTTCTTTCATATATAACTTACGTTTAAATATCTTATTTTGCTTGCTTTTCGCTAAACTTTGTTCTGTTAGTGTTCTGATGATTTAAGACATAACCATGAGAGACATGGGCACAGAATACTTCCTCATTTTCACAGCACGACTGTGCTCTTAAAGGCACTTCCCAATTTTTCAGAACCGAAGGAGGGATAGTGAACTTCCCTTTCTTTCGTACTTGAAGAGATGAAGTGAATATACTCGATGGAAATGATGGTTGAGAGAAAATTAAATGTCTCAATTATACATTTGCTTGTATGGGAGGGAAGGGGATATGTTGGAAGAAAACGAATCTCAATTTTACATTTGCTTGTATGGGAGGGAAGGAGATAGGTGGGGAGAAAATGAGTCTCAATTTTACATTTGCTTGTATGGGAGGGAAGGAGATAGGTGGGGAGAAAATGAGTCTCAATTTTACATTTGCTTGTATGGGAGGGAAGGAGATCGGTGGGGAGAAAATGAGTCTCCTATTTTGAGCTTTCGGGGCATGGGTCAGAAAGTTTTTTCCTTTCTATTTTCCTTTCTAAAGAAAATAGACTATTTTAGAAATTTGGCCTATGTTGACCTTTTGCCGATGTTGACCTCAAAAGTAATTGGTGGTTGAATTCAGTGACCTGATCGGCATGCAAATCATGTTCAAATCGAAGTCATCAGGTGAAAATTGAGGATTTCAGAAATTGCACCGAAGTTGTTGATCATTGATCTATGTTGACCTTTTGGCTGATGTTGACCTCAAAAATCATTAGTGGACGAATTCACTAATGTGATGTGCAGATCCTTTTCAAATTTCAAGTCACCAAGACAAAATGATATGGCCGCCCTCTTGGTTTCCTTCTGGGCCGATGACGCTCACATGACCGGAAGTGTGTTATAATGGCCAACTTGGTCAATTTTTGTGGAAATTGTGTAAATACCTTCAAAAATCTTCTTCTCCATACCCACCAGGCAGAATTCCTCCAAATTTGGGTTGCAACATGAGCACAAGGTCTTGATGTTAAATTGTGGAGGCCATGTCGATCATGTGACCAGAAGTGTGTCAAAATGGTGGGCACATAAATTGATTTAAAAACTTTCTTCTTTAGACCCAGCAGTCAGAATGCTACCAAATTTTGGTTGGTAAGTCAAGCAATCTGGCTTTTGGAGGAATTATGTAGAACATCCACGAACAGCTCATACCGTTAAAGTTTGCCTTCATAGTGTCGAATCGACTTGATCTACGATCCTGAATTCTTACTTTTAACAGAATACCTGCACACTCTATGTTATGATCACTTATCCCAAAATGCTCTCTAACTTCCACTTCCTCTGGATTGGAATAATTGATGTTGGATACCATTTTGGTGTAATTGATGAAAATAAGGTCAAACACTGCAACCCCACCCATCTTCTCATGAGCTTACCTACAAGTTGGTTAAAAAAGCAATCCTGGATAAGACAGTGAAAACCCTACTTGGTTCTGTGTTGTGTCACAAAGTCAGCCCACACGAAGGATCTTCAGCTCAACCGTTTTTAATGGCGTCTCCTGCTGCCCTCCTCAACAGCCTGCCGACGTCACTCTCGGTTCCGCCTTGTCAGCTCTGGTTCGTCATGCATTCATTAATATCCAAGTATCTCCCAACACCACATATTCCTTTGTTCGTGAAAATAATTGGTAATGAACCCCCCCACCCTCCAAAAAAAATTGTGAGCATGTAATGCAAGAT
>NW_028222997.1:2500-17500 GCF_056783735.1 Eptatretus burgeri
GTGTGCTTGTCTCGAACTGTCTGTCTTCTATGGAACTAAACCTTCAAGTTGATGAACTGGATTCAAACCTCTTATCTATTGAGGTAAGATTTTTTATTTTCCTATTTTCAAACTTTGATTGAAGCATACTCATTTAATAATTAAATAACTTAATTAATACATTATTATTTTCTCTCACAGGAAATTGTGTCTGAAATACGAAATGAAAATACTGCTTTTGCTACAACTTTGGGGGAAATTGTTGGCTTGGTTGAAGACCTTGAGTGGGATGACTTTGGTGTTTCTTGGAACTCTCTGTCTTCTATGAAACTAAACCTTCAAGTTGATGAACTGGATTCAAACCTCTTATCTATTGAGGTAAGATTTTTTATTTTCCTATTTTCAAACTTTGATTGAAGCATACTCATTTAATAATTAAATAACTTAATTAATACATTATTATTTTCTCTCACAGGAAATTGTGTCTGAAATACGAAATGAAAATACTGCTTTTGCTACAACTTGGGGCGAAATTGTTGGCTTGGTTGAAGACCTTATGAGCGACCAAGACCCACAGAACGAGTTCGTCCTTGATGACCCAACCAAAGAGTTATACCTTGGAGACCAGCAAAATCCTGAAAAAGAGTTTTACAGCAATAGTACTCATTGTGAGTTATCAAGACAATACCCACTGAACAAGTTATACCTTGATGAGCCAGAATACAAGTTTTACCTTGGAGACTCACAAATTTTGAAAAAATCAGTAAATGAGTTCTGCCTTGATGGTTTAAATAACTACCTTGGAGACTCAGGAAAAGGGTTCTGCCAAGATGGTTCTAAATATGGGGCCTACCTTGGAGACTCACAAATTTTGAAAAAATCAGTAAATGAGTTATCCTTAAGAGACTTTGTAAGTTGGTTTTACTTTGAATACTTGAAATGTGGGTTCTGGATTGATAACTCACAATGTGATACATATCTTGGAAACTCAACGGGAATGTGGTTATACCTTGAAGACTTGGAAAGTTGGGTTTATGTTGGACACTTGAAACTTTTTTGGGGGCTTTTATTTATTTATTTATTTATTTATTATTATTATTATTTTATTTATTTATATTTTGGAGACTTTTGGAGTTGCTATCACTCTTTGGGATCTAAACCTATCGATGTAGTTCTTTGTCGGATGGTGCTTGATGGGAGCAAGATCAAGAAAGTTCTGGGAAGAAAGTGCAGGCTTACTCCCCCTTTTTATGTCATCAAACCTGAAAGCCTTAAAAGACAGAATTGGAAGAAGAGAAAAAAAAAAACGTAAAATATATATATATATATATATATATATATATATATATATATATATATATATATATATATATATATATATATATATATATATATATATATATATATATATATATATATATATAGGTGGAAATCTCATTTTGAAAAAGACTGTGTTGGGTGAGGATTGAGTTGGGGTTGAGATTTTGAATGTGAGGGTTGGGGTTGAGATTTTGAATGTGAGGGTTGGGACACACACACATACACACCAACAAACAAAGTTAAGCCTTGACTATTCAGTTGAGGATTCTGTGTTTGGGGTTCACAGATCTAAGAACGTCCCCCTTGACACACATTATATACTGTTATACACCTCGGACTTGTCCCTCTAGTGTCCACAAAGGTGTATTATCTGCTTAGTTTTGTCTTTTGTAATTCCTGTGAATAAAATGAACCTAAAATCTCTTCCCCTTCCAAATCATATATTTTATAAGTCCAAGGAACTGTATCTATTACATCAACAATTTTAAAAAGTTCTTTCGTCCATCGTTCAGTAAAACCCTTTTCAAAATGAGATTTCCACCTATATATTCTTACGATATCACCAACTTTGAACTTAGGTTTTCTGACATTAATCTCTTTTTCATATTTTAATTTTGTAAATGTTTCTGATGGCTTCATATTCGTTGACGTGTGAATCGTGTCATTATACTTATCCACAATATCCTGAATAAAAGATAACCATTGTTGTGAACCGAGTTGTGTGAATTTTTTATATAGTCTCTCTTTTAAGGTACGATTAAAACGTTCAACAACAACTGCCTTCCCTTCATTAAAGGTACTGTATAATGTAATACTGTTATTTTTTAGAAAATTCATAAATGTCTTGTTATAAAACTCTCTACCCTCATCAGTCCACAATTTCTTAGGTTTTCTCTTACTTTTATTAAATATCTGTTGAAAAGCTAACATAAGAGTATTACCTGTTTTGTTTTTAAAGGGACAACCCACGCATATCTACTCCTCAAATCAATAACGGTTAAAGCATACTTGTACCCCTTATCATTATTGAGTTCAATCAAATCAGCAGACCAGATATAATCAACTTCCTTGGAATAAACTTTCCTTCTCTGAAACTTTGTGAATATTGGTTTATGTAATTCATCAGCTAATTGCTCTTCAGTCTTAATGGCATCATTAGAGCCTATAAGTTTTTTGAATTTCCAAGTCCAAGTTTCAATTTAGCACTAATCATCTTCTTCACGATGAACCTATCAACTTTTTCTCTCAAGGTTGGATTTTGTATCAGAGACAAATTATACAACATTTCTCTATCGGCTTCATGCTTTTCTTCCAACGTTGTGGTATTCCCATAATCAATATCGTGTCTCATGCACACTTCATCAACTCTATTGATTGGTTTACTCCAGGATTTAGGATTGTCTGCCTCATCTAATCTTTTATCTAAGTTTGTGCCTGGACCACAGAAAGAATAACCTGGAAGATGTAATTCCCCTGGTATTCCAGTAGTTGTAAATTTACTTCCTGATAAAAACTTTTGTATATCTCCTCCGAGTTTGTGTTTGGAGATAAATTGATTTTTTTTTGAACCACACACCGAACATATACCTTTTTGTATAACCCTGTTATTTTTACTTTTAATATATGAAATATTTTTAGTATTAGTTTTCTTTTTACATTTGAGACAATAACTCATTTATTTATGAGAAAAATTCCTGCAGAGTGCAAAAACCTTTTTAGTTTCCAACATGCACATTTGAATCTTAATTTTTAAAACATAAAGAATCCTTAGAAATGCCTTCACTCTCTCCTCCATTTATTTAAGAAAAAACTTGAATTAAAATACATGTCTTCTCGATGTCGATAGTCTTGTCGAAAGTATTGCAAATAGACTTTTTAATTCTTTGTATTCCTCCCTGGTGAGATAAGTTAATTTCTTTAATACCTCTATTCTTTTGAATCTCTCTGTTTTCCATATTTTGATATTTATTCATTCTCTCTCTTTCCTCCCTCTCTCTCTCTCTTCTCTCTTTCCTCCTTCTCTCTCTCCTCCTCCTCCTTTTCCTCCTCTTCCCTCTCTTCTTCAACTCCTTCCTCATCCCTTACTATACTTGAATCGTTTACACCCCATAGAATATTATACATATATTCATCAGGATTTCTTGTTATTCCTGTATCCAAAATAATTTTTTTTACAACAGGAAACCAATAAAATTTCTTTTGAATTTCTAAAAGAGCCTTACCTTTTCTTAACCTTATAATTTTTTCATTATTTAACATTCTAATTAAATCTAAAGTTGTTGGTTTATCAACATCAGCATAATGCCAATCTTTTATTGAAAATACCTCATTCTTATGTTGTAGAACATATTTATTAAAATACCGAATACCCTTTTCTTGAAGGTATGCTTGGACACAGAAATGATAATTTTCTTGAAGCCTTCTTGCTGTCATTTATGTATTAGAAATATATGTTAGAATAATATTATGGCACGAAACACCTCCCCATCTTCCCATAGTTAAATCATTTTGTATTTCCTTACTTATTATATATAATCCTGTTTTTTCTGTTTTCATGAGATAAACAAGGGCAAAACCATTATTATATTTACCCTTATTAAATTCTTTTATTTGTTGTTTACTAATCGTGGCTCCACAAAACTCATTCTCGATACCAAGTGGATAATATTCTTCCTTACGAGACTGATTTAATTGTTCCAGGTCTTCGAGGTTAATTTTAAATGACCAATTATACCCTAAATCATTCATATCACACCCCCATTGTTCTATTCTCATACAAACGATACGCCCTTCTTTATAAAAATTTATTTTAATTCGAACTGTGAATTCTGTATGACCTGGAGATAATATCAACACTTCTGTATCTTTAGAATACACAGCCGTTTTATTTAAGTATATATATTGTGATAAATCGCTTAATCTCACCAAGTCATTCGCGTCAGTCGGGCTTGGATAATTTTTTAATTTATAAGCATTTTTCATGTTAATATTTTTGTTTATATTATATTTATATCGTTCAGCCTGTGCCTTTGTATAATAATTTGATAAATCAATATCCAGTTCTTGAGATACACCAAAGATAGAACCATCTTTACCAACATAAGTCATTTATATTAGATTAAAAATAATATCATAAAATTTTTTATTTTTGTTGAGTTGAAATAACACATATAGACATAATTGACCACAACACTTGGAATTTAATTATTGGACTTGAAATGTTTGATAAACACCATTCTGTAAGAATTTTATGACTTCAACAGGTGGTGGAAGACCAAAACTATCAAAATAATATTTGTCTTGACTATTAAAAATACAAACCCAATGAGAACCGTTCCCATCATTATCTTCTAAGTTCATAATAATATTCTTTGTATGTTTCGACACATTTGTTAATTCATCTCTCATACAAATAACCACATTATGAATTTTTAATTTCTTACAATATTTGGTAAGTTGTAAATTTGATGTTGTATTCTTTCCAAATTCTTTCAACCACTCATCAATGCTCATTTATTTATTAGAATGATATAATCCATTACCTCTTTTCGTTAATTTTACACCTGCTTGTGCTATAGAAGAAAGCATATCTCCAACTAACAATCTCGCTTTATCAGGCAGACCTTCAAGTTTTTCAGCAAAATCTACAATTACACCACTTCCACTAATTTGTTTCTCCAACTCTTTGTTATGTCTTTCCAATTCTTTTTGAGCCTGGAGTTGAGCCTTCCTTTCGTTGGCAGTTTTGACCGCTGTTGAAATACCACCCGTCAATGCTCCAACCGCACTTAAACCAGCAAATAAAGGAATTAGAAATGGGAGAAATCCTCCACTCGTCTCTCTTATTGAATATTTTTTCAACATTGGTTTTGTCATTTTAATTTTAAGTGAGCCAGTGTCATTCAAGATTTTAACCTGTTCTCTTGTGAGCAAAACATCAATTCTTACTGCTCCTTTTCTCTGAATTGTATTAACGTTAATCGTGCAAGGCTTTTGATTTTGAACACAAGATGATAGTTTATGAAGATTGATTTGATTAACATATACCCCAGTTGGTACTTTGCCACTCATTTATTTAACAAAAAAATTATGTGAGACTAATCATCACACCATTATCTGTATTAATCTGCAATTCTGTTTCTTCCAAAAGCAAACAATATGTATCAACTTCTTCACTCTCTCCTCTTTCAATGTATAGGGAAGTATCCACTCGATTAGACTTTATAGTTTCTTTTTGAGCGCTCAGGTCAAACGTATAGATTGTATACAAACTTTTAAATGCTGTCATATCTAAAATAGGTTCTTTATTTCCATTACTTTCACACACCTTTTGGTAAGACTTGTATGCTTCAGCAAAATCATTTTTTTCCCAATTAATTTCCAATCTATCTCGTGGATAAAATGTTCCATCTAGAGAAACACGAAGTTGTTTCACCTTAGCATTATCACTCAATGCATTATTCTTATCAGTCGCAGTATCACCATCTGGCTTTTTAAAAATCATCCACAGATATCGTGGCTTTCCTTCCAGAACACCCAAATTCCACGTGTAAGTAGTTTGATTGAGTTTAACGTGTTGACATCTTCTTTTGAGGTATGATACACTGAGTGGTTTTTGTGAGTTAAGTCTTCGATTCAACATCTCTTCTGTTTTAAGATTAGGAGTATATTCACTGATATACCAACTCATCTCCTCAATTACAAATTTATTCTGATCACTAAAAGCATTACCAACACCAAAAAGCAATCTATTTTCATTATCATTCCTTTGTAGTTGAAATCTAATTTTAAGACCATACAGAACTTTATCATAATCACAAAATCCAAATATACCTTTAAGAGGAACTGCCACAGTAAAACTATTTTCTGCTTTTGTATCATCATTATACATTCCTTTCCTTTGAATATATCCAGGGTCTGTGTTTGTTCCCGTTGACATATCAGGAATAAAACCTTCGACAGACCCCTTTCCCATTCTATCACTGAATGTATAGAGTGTAAATTTCATCATTTCAGATACAGCAGAGACATAATCAACCGCTTCAACTTCTTGTGTTCCAATATACAATCGCACACTATCAAACATTTTCCAGAAGAAATCATTTACAAGTGTAGCGTTTGTGTTATTCCCAGCCTTCGTGAATTTAAATTTACACAACAAGAAACTTTCGGAGAGATTCAAATAGGTTTGTTGATTATTTATTTCAAAACTTTTTGTACCATTTGTATTCCAGTCTGTTCCAGTTATTGCATTTACCTTGAAGTAATCTTCTTTTTAGTGTAGTTTGTCATAATAATAGTATCCTCCAAATCATAGATACTATCAATTGCTTCCATACTTGTATTTATTTAGGAAAAAGATGTTAAAACTTTTGAAACCCTGATCCAAGTATTTGAATTATTTTCTGTCGTTCTTGGGGGGACAACTGAGTTTTACCTTTCTTAATTTCTTTTATTGCTTGTAATTTATGAGATTCTTTCTGAGCATCTTTTATACTCTTTACAGCACCTGCTACATTTCCCACAGCAGAAGCAGTTGAACCAATTAGGTCTTTATGTTTAAGAATAGTTGAACCAATACCCATGAGAGTATCAATTATCCCATCTCCTCTAAATTGATGTCCGACACCCCTTTGTCTCTTAGGTTTATAGTATCCTCTACCAAGATACATACCTTCACCCTTGTAGTACGGGGAAAGGAACATCCCATCTCCTGTAATTATTTTATATTTTCCCAACTCGTGCTTCCTCACAATAACCATCGTATTTATTTATTGAAAAACTTCACGTAGGTGAATTCTGATGGATATAACTTCTCCATTAAAAGAGATCACACGATTATCTTGGTCGGTTATCCTAAAATTTACTCTGTGTATGGTTTTTCCTGACACAGGTAGATAAACCAAATTTTTAGGCTCCATATTGAATTTATAACCAATTGGGGTTGAGTATGCGCTGAATGAAAATATTGTATTTGTTTTTAATCCATCATTATAAGCACCATCAATCAAATCACAGTGAATTAACACCGAATTTATTCCTGAGGATATTTGAATGACATTATCACTGTAAAACGTCCCATTAGTTTCAATCTTTTTGAGGAGAAACCTAATAACTCTCTAAATGAATTATCAATTGTGAAATCAACCTTGTAATTATTTTTAACTTTAATCGTTGATTTTGAAGTATGTTTTTGAATGTTTATAACAATATTTTTTGGTTCATCACCCTGTTCTTTCATAAGACGAGCAATTTCGGAAGATATTTGAGAAATCTCGTATGCTCCGGTGAGACTGTTATCGTTTTGTATCCACTTCCCGGATTATAACTAAACTTGTCATTTTTCTCGGTTATATTAAATAAGGTATTATAAGTCTCCATGGACAATAAAGATGCCTCATATTCTTTTGTTGTGTCAAGTTGTAGTGGGTATGGGAATGAAGATGTGTGGTCGCTTGTTGTGAAATTAAAACTCAGGATTGTGCTTCTCATCTTATTTAATATGAGATAAAATGTCTTTATATTGAGATTTATTAATTATTTTCATGTTCATCAACTGGTCTAAAATGGCTGATGCTTCATTAAAACAATTGTTATTTCCAGCCTTCTTACTGCCGAACAACAATAACAGTCTATTAACTAATTGCGATGGGTCATTTGGAAGAAAACTAATACCTGAACCAAGGATACTTAAAGCCTGAATAATGTGTTTCTCCTTCTCATTCTTCCTACTTTTACCAGAAAGAATAACCTTATAATTTAGAGTGTTCAGCAAATCAATATATACTCTATCATCATTATTTTCCATATCCAATGGTTTATCAATATACTTTGATTCATCCCTCACAGTTGAACCTTGTCTTCCATCTTTTGTGAGAAGAAACATTAATCTCGGAGTTAGTTTAACAGGGGTTGAGCAGAACTTAAGAACCTTAATTCATCATTAAATATCAATACCTTTTCTTGAACAAGATGAAATATTGCTGGTTGTTCTGTTGGAATGAGTCCTGCTTTGGTTTTTGAATCCGCTGAATATTCATTGTTTTGAACAGCATTCACAATATAATCAGGGGTTGATTAATCTCTTCCAGTTGTTGAAATAAACCTTCATCATGTTCTAATTCTCCAATATGCTCTAATTCTTCCTCCGTCATTTGACTGAAATCTTTTAACATTTGAAGCTTTCTAGGAGTATATTCTACTGTGGGAACTGTGGAAACATCTTTCATTTTTTCTTGGGAAGTTTTTAAAAGTGGTTTAAAAAATTTCTCTTGTTTTTTTTCAAATGCTTCTTCGCCCGTTAGTTTCTGTCTGCGTTTCTTCTTTATGTCTTCCTGTTGTTTTACAACTTTTGAAACCAACTCTTGATGTTCCTTAAATCTTCTTGCTCTTTCTTTTGTATCCATTTATTTATTGTAAAATATCATTTAATGAATTGTAAAGATCAACAGGGAAATTTTCCTTTTCTTCATCATTCAAGTAGATGTGTTCAAATAAATCCTTTTCTTTAAATATTTCATCAAATTCTTTATTAACATTAATGCGAGTTGTAATTTCTTCTTCACTAATCCTTGCATCTCTGCTTTTCATACGTTTGTGTTGAGTTTCTTCATCAACATCAAAACCGAATGATAAAATCTTCACTCCGCTCAGATATTTAATAATTTGTCTCGTTCCTTCTGGATTAGTTTCTAATATCCCAACACCACCAGATTTTAGTTTCTTTAACTCACTCTTACAATGTGAATATTTTGTTGTACCAACAGAAACCTCCTCAAATATTTGTCCTTCATTCCTCAATCGCATATGTTCCTCCACTGAAATATAGTGATAATCTACACCTTTTACTTCTCCAGGTCTTATTGCTCTAGTTGTTGTTGATACAATGCGTATCACGGGGTGTTTTTTAAGTAAATTTACAATATTCTCATTTGTACTACACAAGAACCTTGATTTATGAAAGTTTTTTCCAGAAGCAGATTTACCCACAAGATTTATAATAATAGTTGTCATTTATATATGTAATTGTTTATAAAACAAAAAATATATCCCTTAATATCTCATCTTGTTTCACAACAATATATTTATATTTTTCAGTCGTGTGCTTCATATAATCCTCAAATTTCTTTTTACTACATAATGTAGAACAATTATCTCTCCAAAAATTATTGATATCTATTGAATTTAACTTGAATAAAATAAAAGTATTAGCATTGTTTCTGATGGAACGACGAGGAAGTTGAAAGTACGATTGACTAAGATAAATACAATTACAAGAAGAATGTCTCCCTCTTGTGTAGTAGCTGTCCATTACCGTTTGGTTTCTCTCATTAACACAATCATCAAAGATAACGAGGTTCTTTTTTGATTTATCCAAATCTTGGGAGACGGTATATCATCCGTATTATCACTAAGAATACAAGTTATAAGATTTGATTTCTTTTTACATCTCTGTGTATCACAAAATAGTTGAATTATATCTTCAATGTTATAATCATTTAGGTTTTTTGACGTTTAAATAAACCTATTATATCTTCTTTTGAAGACCAGCATTAAAACCTTGTGAGAGTAGTTGATACTCTGGTTGAAAACTCGACTTTGTGAAAATTATTAAATTATCATAATCTAAAAAGTTGGGAGTGAGGAGCATTTTTAAAAGTAAGCAGGTTTTTCCACATCCACTTGAACCAACTATGAGACATCTTAATGAATTTGGGAGATTTTTATGGTTGTTAAATTTTATCTTATTTTCCCAAATAGGTAAAAAATCATTCATTTATATATTTGAAAAACAGGTTATTTAATTTATTATTGGCTTTTTTAGAAACTCTATATTTTATCCTAAGTTCAGGTTTAATTTCAAGATAATCCATTATTTTATTTATACAATATCTTGTGTTGATATTTCCCTGAAAATTACATCCATGAATAATATACAACAACAATCCTTTGAACATTTCTCTTATACGTTCAGTTTCTTCCCTTGTAAGGAAAGGTGTGTTATCATCCTCATACTTTACATTCATTTCTCTAATCAATCTTGTAAAGTAATTCATTTTTGGTGTAAATCTAAAAGAATTATTTTCCTTTTTATATTTTTTATTATCATTAATTAGAAGATAATCACAGAATATACATTGTTTATAGGCTTTTGACTCTGTGTTTAATCCCCGTCTTTCACACGCAGGACAATTCTCAAATTTGTCATATGGAGAATCAGGAAAGTCTAGCATATTTATATAGTAAAACTTTACTAAAACTGAAATTCATCTATACTTTCAGTTGTATATTACCATCGATATCGATATACTTTTTTTCATTATCAGATTCAACGACAACATTTTTTATATTAAAGGTAATTTTAAAATTATCGTTAACTACTATTGAACGAAATGTCATTTCACCTGATATATTAACATCTTTTATTTCATCAAGATTTACATCTTTAGGGTTGTTGAAAAAAATACAAATTTCTCCTTGCATATTACAGATGGTCTTATCTTTTCTTTCTAAAGCTTCATCCATAAGGTTTTTGTTCTTTGATACTTTTTCTTGTTTCATTGCTTTTTCTAGTTTTGAATATATTACTAGAAGGAGAGGAGAAACTTTTGTTAGAGATACTTTAATTGATGTTCTACCAGGTATACTAAAAGCCCTTCCACTGAAGGAAATTGAAGAACTCATATTATTTACCATAATAGTTTTTATCCAATAGTTGTTATATTTATCTTTGTTCAATTTTACATCCTTAACATATTTCTCAGTATCTTTAACAGATGAAGAGATTGATTGAAACTTGTCTTTTGTGTCTTGAAACATTGTATTTATTAAGTGAAAAAGTTGGAGGATAAAATGTTTTTAAGCACAGATTCACCTATAAATTAAACGAAATTTTCATCAAGAAAATTTTAGTTTAAGCAAAGTTTTATTCTATAAATATGGTGAATACAACGTACTGCGATGTTTGTAATCACGAATATAAACATTATAGAAAACACCTCCGAACCAACAAACACACATTTAATCTATTTCATCAAATATCTCCTCTTGAGTTGGAAAGAAAACATTGTGATATCTGTTCAAAGGATGTTTTGAAGAGTAGTTATAATCAACATCTTCAATCACAAAAACACAAGAAAAATGAGTTTAAAGTAAAGGGAGACTATTATATTAAAAACACTGATGAGGCATTTAAAGGGCATATAAAAATAAGGATTTTTCAATTTGGAGAACCCGGTCCATCATCAATAGCTGAATCAATTGAAATAGTGAAACCCGATGTTGAAAAATTTATTAAAAAGACATTAAAAGAAATAAAAACTTTAAAGTTTTATATGGGAGTGAAAATGAATATGAAAAGACAAGATGAAGAACAAACTCCTTATATGAGAACAGATCTTCATTTTATAACATCATTTCAAGATTTTTTGAATAGTGGGGTTTATGAAGAACTATCAAGACAAGAGGAGGATGTTGATAATACAGTGGTAGGAAGTGGATTCAATATTAAAAAAATCATCTTTTTAGATATACACATTCTAAAATCAAACCCTCTTAAAGCTTCTTCTTATATTGAATTACCAAAAGAAATAAAACTAAAGAAGGCAGTTGTTAATATTAAGAACAATGATAATAAATGTTTTCTCTGGTCTGTTCTTGCTCACTTACATCCACCAAAATGTAATTCAGAAAGAGTAAAACAATATATGAAATATGAGAATACCTTGGACATTAAAGATTTTAAATTCCCAATGCCATTAACAGATATTCCTAAATTTGAGAAAAAGAATAATCTTTCTATTAATGTATATGGATTAACGGATACAAACAAAGTTCAAATATTAAAAATTTCAAACAACTATAAAAATGAAGAAACACACATTGACCTTTTATATTTTAGTGTTGGAAAGAATTCACATTACACATACATCAATAATTTATCAAGATTAATCTCTTCTCAGGTATTCAGAACAGCAAACAAAATATATCCTTGTAAGCGATGTCTTAATTCATTTCATACAAAAGAACGATTAGAACAACATTCAAAATATTGTAGTAATCATAAATCAGCTGTAATTACAATGCCTAAACCTGGTGAAAAGATTTATTTTGAAGATTATAATAAATCTATCATGCACCCATTTGTGATATACGCTGATTTTGAATGTATCCTTAAAAAGATAAATACTGCTTCTCCTAATCCAAAAGAACCATATACAAATAAATATCAAAAACATATTCCTTGTGGTTTCTGTTATTATATCAAATCATCTGTTGGAGAAAAGTATAACAAACTTGAACATTATCGTGGAAAAATGCTTCACAAGAGTTTGTAAAACGATTAGAAAAGGATTGTATAAGACTCACTAAATTAATGAAAGAAACAAATGAACCGATGAAATTAACCAAAGAAGAAAAATTAGAATTTAGAATGAACAATATCTGTCATATTTGTGAGGGGGAAATTAAGGAGTCTAAAGTTAGAGACCATTGTCATCTTACTGGTAAATATAGAGGTCCCGCTCATTCCTGTTGTAATCTTAATTATAAATTACCTTCTTTTATTCCAGTCTTTCTTCACAACAGCGCCAACTATGATACACATCTATTTATAAATGAACTTTCAAAAACACCAGGGAATATTTCTGCTATAACAAACACAAGTCAAAAGTATATTTCATTTTCAAAAATGATATTCACAAAACCTATAACTCGTATTAGGTTTTTAGATTCTTACAAGTTTATGGGAACACCACTAGCCTACCTCGCATCAAATCTAAGCTCCACGGACTCTTTTCCAAATCTTAATTCATTCTTTCCAAAAGAGGAAATTCTCACTAAAGAGGAAATTCTCACTAAAGAGGAAATTCAGATTAAAGAGAGAATTCAAAGTAAAGAGGAAATTCTAACTGAAGATGAAATTCTAATTATAAAGAAAATTCGAACTAAAGAGGAAATTCAGATTAAAGATGAAATTCTGATTAAAGAAGGAATTCTTACGAGAGAGGAAATTCAAACAAGGAATGAAATTCAAAGTAAAGAGAAAATTCTTACAAGTAAGGGAATTTATCCTTATGATTATATGGATTCATTTATGAGATTTAAAGAAACACAACTTCCTTCAAAAGAAAGTTTCTATAATAACCTTTATGAAGAAGAGATAAGTGATAAGGAATATAAACACGCACAAGAAATATGGAAAATATTTAAGATAAAGAACCTTGGAGAATATCATGATTTATATCTAAAAACAGATGTTTTATTGTTAGCTGATGTGTTTGAGGCTTTTAGAACACTCTGTCATAATAAAAATTGTTATGGATTAGACCCTGCCCACTATTTCACAGCTCCTGGTTTAGCTTGGAGTGCAATGTTGAAAATGACAAAACAAGATATAGATTTAATCAGTGATGTTGATATGCTTTTGATGATTGAGAAGTCCAAGAGAGGTGGAATATCACAAGTATGTTCAAAAAGATATGCTAAAGCAAATAATAAATATCTCCCAAATTATGATAGTGAAAAAGATAGTAATTATTTGATGTATTTTGATGCTAATAATTTGTATGGATGGGCAATGTCTCAATCTCTACCTTATGGTAAATTAGAGTGGGTGGAAGAAAAGGATTATGAAAAGGCTTTGATGAATATTGTTATTTCTTCTCAAGAGGAATTGAATGACGAAGAAGAAGGTTATTATTTTGAAGTTGATTTGAGGTACCCGAGTGATCTTCATAATAAGCATAAAGATCTTCCTTTTGCATGTGAGAAAGAAACTCCAAAGAAAGAATGGTTAAGTGATTATCATAAAAGTTTTAATATTAAAGGTAAATCAACAGAAAAGTTATTAACAACATTCTATGATAAAGAGGGATATGTTTTGCATCAGAGAAGCTTAAAACAGTTTTTGAGAGAAGGATTGAGAGTAGCTAAAATTCATAGAGTTTTAAAATTTAAACAAAGTCCTTGGGTGAAAAAGTATATTCAATTCAATACAGATATGAGAGCAAATACAAAAGTAAAATTTGAAGGGGACTTTTATAAATTAATGAATAATGCTGTATTTGGAAAGACTATGGAAAATGTTAGAAACAGACAAAACATTAGATTCGCAACATCTTGGAAAGAAGCTTCGAGATTGATAAATAAACCAAGTTTTGAGAGAGAAGAGGTTTTTTCAGAGAACTTTTCTGCAATTCATATGAAAAAGGAAAGTATTGTAATGGATAAACCAATTTATATTGGAACAGCAGTTCTTGATTTATCAAAGATATTGATGTATGATTATTTGTATAATGACTTAAAGAAAGAGTATGGTGAAAATGTTTCATTGTTGTATATGGATACTGATAGTTTTATCCTAGATATAAAAACTGATGATGTTTATGAAGATATGAAGAAAAATATTGGAGTATATGATACAAGTAATTTCAGCAAGAAGAGTGAGTTATTTTCTAAAAAGAATGAAAAGGTTATTGGTAAGTTTAAGGATGAGTTGGGTGGAAAAGTAATGAGTGAGTTTATTGGATTGAGAGCAAAGGCATATGCTTATAAGTATGGTGAACAGATTGATAAGAGGTTAAAGGGAATAAAGAAATATGTAATAAAGAAATCAATAACTTTTAGAAATTATTATAATTGTTTGATGAATAAGAAAGAAGAATATAGGAAAATGAATACAATAAGAAGTTATAAACAAAA